>NC_056747.1:451510358-451675358 GCF_019279795.1 Protopterus annectens
CAAGGCCGATGATGTCACACACCTAGCAATACACCTCTGGGAGTGCTGCAACCCAATAATCTCAATAGTGCATTCTGTAACTGTGTAATGCTGTAATGTGATAAAATAGTTAGGTCGGTGTTCTAGTCCCAGACATGCCAACTGTGTTTGTGTGTGTGTGTGTGTGTGTCTCCATCTGCCTGAGGACAGAATAATGCTTTTAGACTGCTCACACTCCATACAATTCCTATACCCAACTTTGGCAAGGCTGATGATGTTACCCACCTAGAAATACACCTCTGGGAGTACTGTGACCCAATAATCTTAGTAGTGCATTCTATAACTGCGTAATGCTGTAGTGTGATAAAGTAGTTAGGTCTGTGTTCTAATCCCAGACATGCCAACTGTGTGTGTGTGTGTGTGTGTGTGTGTGTGTGTGTGTGTGTGTGTGTGTGTGTGTGTGTTTGTGTCTCCATCTGCCTGAGGACAGAGTAATGCTTTCAGACTGCTCATACTCGATACAATTCCTATACCCAGCTTTGGCAAGGCTGATGACATCACCCACCTTGAAATACACCACTGGGAGTACTGTGACCCAGTATTCTTGGTAGCGTATTCTGTAACTGTGTAATGCTGTAGTGTGATAAAGTATATAGGTCGGTGTTCTAGTCCCAGACATGCCAACTGTGTATGTGTGTCTGCATGAGACAAGTGCAGTGCTTTGTAGCGTATGCACTCTCTGTACATATCACATGACCACCTTTGTCAATCCTGCTGTTGTCACCCACCTAGGAATACACCTGTAGGAGTGCTGTAACCCAGTATTCACCGTAGCGCATGCCCTTAATGCGTATTACTGCAGTGTGATACAGTAGGTAGGGGTTCGAATACAGGACATGGCAAGTGTGTGTGTTTAGCTGTCAGAGCCTGTGTAGAGGTGGCTGTGAGTGGCTAACCACTGGACATGTTGGGGAGTGGATTTTGTAGTTTTCTTATATGGTGTCCATCGTATGACACATTGGCCACCTCACGAGGAGTACAGATGTCAGTCAGCCATGGGACTGTGTTGGCAAGTCATACCCCTACATCTGGCAAAAGGCCTGGTAAACAAAGTTTGCAGCCCTACTAGTACCCGGTATATGTCCTGCACCTATGTGCCATACGCAAACACACTTGTCTAGGATATCCTGCTATGTTGCTAGTACCATGCACATTGATGACAGATAGTCGGCATGGTGTGAATGCAGTGGGCTGCAGAGGACATGGCACCCTGTACAGCAGTACAATAGGCACATAATTGTGAATAATGTGCCTTCACTATGTTCCCCACTGGATGCCTGCAACATATGTGGTGCCATCAAATGTGATCCACAGAGGCCATACAATGCAGTACACATGTGCCCTGTATGGACCAATGCCACTGACACCAGGGAATACCTGTATCATGCTGTCAATGCAGGTGCAATGTCGACCTGCTGACTATAAGCAGGTTTCGCCACACCAGGCCAGTATTGGCATATCGGGGGATAACAGTCTGTGTACACAACATGTGCCTGCCAAACCAGGTACACCTGTACGTCACTGTACAGTATTGCGAGACATGAACATCCCAGGCAATGTCCATGTGAAGGACTATCAAACACAGACATGACATGCATTGCAAAGCTATGGCCATACAAATTGGTAGCCAGGATGTCAGGGCAGATCATGCAGTACCCATCTTTGTAGGACATTGCAGACACTACACCACTGTACTGCACTGCACACCATTGTCGGGTGATGCGATGCCAAGGATTACCCCTCACCCAGCCTTGTACAGCCATCTTGCATAGCCAACCACTACACACCCATGAAGCAATGCATGCATGCATGTCAGTACTGGCACCTTGTGTCTGCGTGTGGGTTATGATGCTCTCAATCACAGTCACTCCCAGTATAACCCTCGTTGGCATACCAACAGATGTCAAACAGTTTCACATGCCCTAGCCCATAGAACCTCCAGATATCCCCTGTGGTGCATGTAGTCCTGTGCATTACTGCAGTGTGGCGAACTAAGTAGTTAGGTTGTTTATTTGTGGCCCTGGCAAAGTGTCAATGCGAGTCCATTAGAGAGTGTGGTTGTGGTGACAATGGCATCCATTCACATGGACAGCCATGTCTGCTACACCTAATGTATGTCTACTATATCCCTGTTGCAGATGTCTCTCAACTACACACATACGTTCTTACAGCACAGCAACATGTCGGCTTTGTGGCACATGTAGTAACATCATGCACATGTAGTAATAATGACTAGTCAGTCAGGGGTTTGATCCCTGTACTGTTAGGCATGTGGCAGACGATGCTTAGGGTTTAGCCTCCAAGCCGTTCTCTAGTGTACTTTGTCTGTCCCTCCCACACACTGTTTGGTGGATGTGGAGGTGTACACCTGCTCAGCAACATGTGTATTGTAAGTGATGGACATGATCAGGTGATGGCCTCTGCACATATTGCAGTCCTTCTCTAGCTAATTGCATGTGGAACAGTTGTGATGGTGTTCCCATAGCCATTTGCATGATAAACACAGTACACTATCTAGGAACATCATGTTGGTTTTGGCCATGGCAGTCACTGTGAGTGGTATCTGGATGTGGTGTTCTGAAACGGCATCACAGATGATATCTGGATGTTCCTCAGACATCATACACAGTGGGAAATAGCCTAAAGACAGGAGGGTGATGTGCCACACATGACTACAGCATTTAAGTGTAGCTGTACTGCATTGAGACTACTGCCTGTTTGACATGTTGTGCATGGTCATGGCTATTCTGCATGTTTTAAAATAGACATGACAGTACTGTGTTCATGGGGGATCCCCATCTGTAGGGCCATCTGTGGACTGGTCAGTGTGTGGAACCATTTGTTTCATGTGTTACACACTGTACACACATCTGTGCACAGCAGGAGCATAGTGTGAGGATTGCAGACAGTACATGGTGATAGGGATTTGTTACTGCCATCACATCCCTGACTGGACATATGTCACATGAAACAGTGGTATGACAGACACTGTCTTGGGTTCCCAGTGACAAACCAATAATGAGCAACTGTTCATAGCTGCAGTCACACGTCTACTACACATTGTACAGATGTCATGCAGTATATATGCATGTGTTGTGCTCCCTCTGCAAATTTGTACCATCTGTTGTGTTGGGTTGATGGTGATATCTATGCATACTCTTGTAGGTAGTCCTGAATGCTGTTGTCTATCACTAAGCCATATCTGAGTTTAAACTGTAACACCATAGGCTGTATGGGTTGGTAGGTCCCGGCAGAACCTCCTGTCCCACTTCAGCTGACCATAGCACCGGGTACCAGCACATCTGGGGCCCAGCCTAGGACCTCAACCTCTGTTGGCTCTGCACCACCTTCTGGTGGTACCACCACTGAGGATGGGGCATGCCCCCCCTGGGAGCAGGGCCAGACAGGAACATGTCTGCTGTCTTGTGGTCCCAGACATGGTGCGTTGGGGGCTCACTAAGGGTTTCCAAAGCCAGATATGCAAGTTAATGGGCAGAGTGCCACATTTACAGGGTGAGGCTGCCCCTCCTGGAATCCTCCAGCACTGCCTGCTTTGCAGCTGTTTTGGTGCAGTGGTGGCTGCCCATGGCTGGGGACCTCCATCCCATGGGCTTGTGAATGCTGAACATCCATTCCCATCCGAGGTGTATCCCCCCACATGTCATATACCAACCCTGTATGCTGTCTTGTCTGTGATCCTACCCTACCGATCCTCCACGGGCATACCTACTCTCCTTCCCACACATCCCACTCTCACCCTACGGAAACATAAAGCCAATTCATTCCTAGGACAACATCTGCCCTATACATAGCTATCCATTTCACACACGTGCCCACTGGACACATGTAACCCTTGTAATATGCATCACAACATACTCCTGTTATCCTCACCCCTGTCCCTCAGGCGCATGATCCTGGTATGCACATCACTCCTAAATTGTCCAGGTACACGTGATGAGGACAACCCCATTGTACACACAGCACAACTGGTCCCTCTATGGTTACCCCATTTACCTATATTATGATGATGATGTCGCACACAGTACCTTGCAAGATTACTGTTCTCACATAATGATTGGACAGGTACTGTTGTGTTAATGTACATTACATGCACAGAGTGAAGTATACAGCCAATGTACAACTGTTTGCGTGTATGAATGACACATGTCTGTCTGAGGGAGTCTTGATATTACATAGGATTTCACCACTACATAATACAGGCATCGTTGGTGATTACCTTTTCAATCGTTTGTAATGCTTTGTTGCCACATGGTATGTTCCTGATATATCTCTATATTTGTATGTACCAATATGCTGGCCATACACACTCACATATACATCTACATGATGGGATACATTCCTATACTGTTGAATGACTGCGCTGTATGATATGTTTGTGGTAATGTCCGTTGTCTGTATATCTGCCATGGCGTATTTGTAAATCACATTAGCTGTGTGTGCAGGGTCCTGGTTCCGAGCCTTGCAGAGGCCATTTATTTTGTTGCAGGGCAGAACAAGGCCATTGGATACAGAGGTAGTAAGGCACATTAAAACAGCTGTGAGTGGGTGTGCATGGGTTTGCGCAGTGTTCAGCAATGCTAACCTCTGGTTACAGCTTCTTACACTGGGTTAGCCTCTACATTGCTTTACCAGTGCAATACTCACATACTGGTAGCCAAACAGGCTTACACCCGCTTGCTCCCGCACTTGCAAATGCAACAACATTGGTGCTTGCATCTGACACTCACACCCTGGGGTGGCAGCGAGGGCCACAATATTACCTTGTGATGCCTATTACATTGGATTACATGCCTACAGTATCGGGGATGGCTGCCCATTAGGCATCGGCATGCCGTTAGAGTTACCACCTGTCCCACTTTGTGAGGGACAGTCCCTCTTTGGGCAGTTGTGTCCTGACAAAATATATATTAACAATGGCAAATGTCCTGAGATTGTAGGACATAATTATGTCCCATATTTTATGTAATAGTTGCATAAAATAGTTATCTCTGTATCTAAAATACCTAAATGTTACAAGAAACAGAATAAGCAACTAAACTGCTACAAGAATAAGCTTTCATTTAGGCATAAAAGTAAAGTACTATCCTTTGTACTGACCATGGGTATGTGTCGGGCTGTAAAATCTGATGTGTGTCTCGAAAATGTCCCACTTTGGCCATTTGAAAAGGTGGCAACCCTACCAATGGTCAGAGCATTCTCTCAATATCTGCCCATTTGCGGTCCAAGTCGTCCTTGTCTGGATGGCCCAAAGAATAATGGGTATTATCCGGGTCTACCTACCATGACATGAAAGATAAGTATTTGCATGTACCTATGTGCGTGAAGTACATCATGTGGAAGATCAAATATGCTAGAGTTGTCCTCACAACCATAATGGTACCAGAGATATGTAGTTTACACAATGTGTTCTGCTGTCTGTGCCATGGGCCATCAACCAGAGAAGGGATGGATGTTGTGTGTGGAATATGGGGGGGTGACGGGTAATGTAAAAAATCACCAAGGGGAGACTGGGTCAGATGTACAATAGGTGAACTGGAGGTGTATGAGGGAGCAGTGGGTGAATCAGAAAAGAAACCAAAGAACATACATTCACATCCACAATACACCCTGTCAGGCCATACTGCAGAACACAATCTCACAAACATATGAACATTAAAATGTGCGATACACATGTACAGAAACATTACCTGCTCACACCCACATAGTGGTCTGGCCTAAACTGAGCCATCCAACCCCAACACACCTGGATACATAATTGAATACCCATCATTCCCTTCACAGCACACCACCCCCCCTTGCTGAACATTCACCAAAACCACACATACTCGAGATGCTAGCTTGGCGCAGACATATCTGCACATAGTGCCCCCTACCCATATCTAGTAGACAGTCTCACCCTAGGCAGTCTCAGGCTTGCATACTATGTATCCCTTGCATGTAAAACCCTCCCTCATTTTTGTAAAGCCAAAAGAATGGGAGTCATTGGTGTCCAAATTTTTTGGCCATCCCTCATGGGATAAATGTCTGTTCTAAAGATTAGACTTGTTGGCATGACACGATGTCCAGCCCTGTAGACATCCGGACACAAGTTGTATGAGCAGTAGTCTACAACCCTGCTCAGCCTCCAGCCGGTCCTGAAAAACCTACGATCCAGGATTACACACCTGACCGTGATGCACTTCTCCCCATGTGCATTATCGGGAATATATACCTTTCACATGTTCCCATGAAGCTTCCCCATAGCCATATTTCAAATAGTACATGTCCACAAATTGTATACCCCATCCAGGTTTCTCGTTGTAATGATGCACACAACCCCTGTATACAAATGGTACAGGTACCGCCCCTATGCGGTTGTTCATACACATGGCCATGTATAACTCCAGATATGTAGTCATATATCTATAAATGTACATACTTATATTCACATAGCTACACATCACACATACATGCATATAAGTAGTTGTCAAGTATGTGTCCAATTCATAAATATGTATACTTGCAAATGTATACATAGGCCTCTCAAAAACATAGGAATAGTAACATGTACTATACATATGAACACCACCCAACTGTCACATTTGTTGCCAGTACTGTGGAATGGCTGTAGTAAAGTCATATATCCTAATTACCATCCATACTAAATGTATCACGTATGGTTTAGTGGTAAAACCAGTGTCTATGGTATTCCTGTTCCTGGGTCCAAGCCATGTAAGGGCTAATTTTATATGATGCCCACAATAATGGCAGTTGGATATAGGGTTATTAAGGTGCTTTAAAGCAGACTTAATACCAAAAGATCACTGTGGGTACAACAAGTAACTGAACTGTCCCTCACAAAGTGGGAAAGGTGGCAACCCTAACCATTGGGCTTGGCTTAGCAAAGGGCAGTGGCGCGCAGACACGCTGCATTTCGCTTCCACTTGGTATAACAATCAACACTACAATGGAATACGGGCACGGGGTTTTAAATGTCATTTGTTTGAGGGCCAGGGACTCAATATTCAGCTACGTGCCTTTGTGTTTACTTTTTATTTTGGTGTTTGCAAAACTGTCTTGTATGCCTTGCATACATTTCAGTATCTGCAGACACTCACAGGAGTGATTACTATTAGAGGCAGGCTGTACTAGTCAGCATTTTAGGTTGCGTGTCTGCAGCCGACATGTTCATTCCACCGTGCAGTGCTTAGACATGCCCTCTGCACTCGCGCACGTTTCCTATGCACGTGGACGTTGCGGCAGCCTGCCTACATTAATATGCATATGGTGCTGCTGCGCCAACTCTATGCCACATATTCAGTGCAAGGCTAATGCCATCCTTGTGCCGAGCTTCATGAATCCCGGGGTTTATTTTATTTATTTTTTATTCCTCTTTCATATCTGTATCTAGTGGTAATGGGATTAGCACAGCACTGCTGCTCCTAACAGAGAAGTATTTAAGGAAAATGCAGAGTCCTGTCAAGTCTGGTGTGGAGCACTTGGCTTTTCATGCTGCAGTGGGCCTCTCTCGACCACTAGACTCTGCATTAGAATTGGGCTAGGACATGTCATTTGTTTGAACCATACCATAAAGTACCTTTACAGCATATGAATAAGAGTTGCATGTAGCGTCCAAAATACTTTTTCCCCTTTACATTCATGACTCTTACTTCTTTCTTAGGTGTGGCCATTTCCTAATGGCTCAGTCTATGCCCAGAGTCAAATCTTTTTTTATCCATTTAGCTCATCACTCCTCCTTTGGTAATGATTACTTTTTAGGCAGGAGGGTGGGAACCAAAATTACTGGAAGAGATGAAATGGTAGTACACAATCATCTGCAGTGGGCTATTAGTCACTGAGGACACTGTAGGCAAGTTATGCATGATGTGGATGTGCAGTTCACTCAAGGGAATTTTTCACTGTTCAGACTGTTTCCTCAGTTTTCCCAGTTGCTCTTATGTATTTATTTATTTATTACAGTTTGATGACCGGGATAGTCCACTGGGACTGGAAAAGCCCGTTTTCAGTTGAGGCATGGGGATAAAAGCTCCGCAGGATATAGACAATTTTACAATAGTTGCACAAAAGTAAATAAAGTAATAGAACAGTGAAAAATACAGAGATAATATACAATTTGTTAAAAAAGGCATAATATTTCTAATCCTAGGTAATTATTTACAAAAGTGAGGTTCATGTAGTGTAAACATATTAAAAGTACAGGCATTTCAGATGAAAAAAACATGTAAGTAAAAAATTTATGTACAGATAAAAAACAAGCTTTTTTTGCGGGGGGGGGCTGGACATTACAAATATGAGGAGAGGACAGAGAGAAGAAGGTGAGGTGGGAGAGGTAAAGGCAGTATATAGTGGGGAAAGGGAGTGGGTTGGGGAAGTTTATGAGGTATAGGGTAGGAGAGGAAGTAAAGGCAAATGGTAAGAGAGCACAGTGATAGAAGGTTGAGGTATATAGTGCATGGGAGATGGTGTTAAAGATTTTATGTGGTAGGGGTACAGGAACATTCCCACTTTGAAAGGAGGTGAGACTGGAGAATAGTTTTGAAGTTTGAGTGCCTCTGAGCATTTCAAAGGGTGGTAGGGAGAGAATTCTAGAGTTTAGCTAAAGAGCAGGATAATAGTAGGAAAATTCTACTTGAAAAATTCTGGACTACTAATTAAGAGTGAAACCATACCTTGTTAAAAAATCTAAAAACTACTTTCCTGAACATGTATTTTTTTTACATTTTTCAAATGGATATTTTATTTCTATAAACTATTTTAATATAAAATCAATTTTATTGAGCAAATATTCACAAACTTCACCCACATATATCAGCACCAACAATATATAAAAGGAATTAAAATAAGGGCGTGTGATGACCCACCACTGAACCAGTAATCAGTCTTCACCAATGGCAACAGTGGGGGACATACACTAGAAGGATAACAGGTACACACACAATATTTCCAGATACAGCTTCCTGCAAGTGCAATTTCCCTTAAGAGCACACAGAGACCACAGTCAGTCCAGAGCTGGTTTCTCCCTCTTTCTTCAGATCCCCAATAACACTCCCCACTGATACAGCTATAGAGTTGAGATCTCAGCTGAATAGCCAAGCCAAGACGTCCAGCATCCTGTCTGTCAAAGCAGTGCTTCATGTCCCTGCAAAAATAGCTGACACACACTCTTTGAAGTTTGATATATACGCACACACACACAGACCTGGAAAAAGGCTGGCACAGGTTTACTAGCTATGCCCCCTTTTGCCCAGACTATAAGACAGTTATCATTGCCACCAGCCAACTCCTTATCAGCTACTTTAAGGCCCTTAACAAAGGGTGTCCAGTCTTACTGAGTAATAATATTAATAGAAATGGTAGTTTGACCAAGAGCAAGGCTGTTAGGAGCAGCCCACACAGTGTCACCAAATAAATAAGCAAATATTCTCAAAACTTAAATATCTCTACACAGATCAGCCACAATGACAGGTTTAAATATATTTAATAATAAATAATAAAAGAACAAGACAATACTAGATATATATTCACAGTGACATATGAGTTCAAAATCGCAGGAAATATTTAAAACAACATTGCAGGACAGTCTCAAATAAATAAATAAAAATATCTAAACTAAGCTTTGCTATATTCCTGATTGTATCTCAGAGAGTTATTGTACCATAGAAACTTACTTACAGAGCAAGAAAGATGTTGTAGTGAATGGTTCTTGACTAAGAGACCTCTCAAATTAATATCTCAAATATTATTCCTGGGATAGCTTGCAGAATGACATAATTTCTAGTCATCTGAATCTATCCCAGGTGAAAACTCCTACTGCTGGAAGTTAGCAGTATTTATCATCTACCTGTGAAAATATATAGACGTCAGATCTTTGGTGATGCTGAAAGTCATAAACAATTACATTCCTCCATATTTCAACTCTAGTAATTATTTCACCCTAAGGACAATACAGAAATCTTTTCAGCACTGGCATTCCTCTGGATTCTGCATGCCTTCCACGGCATGCAGGATTAGTGCAGGAGCTCTAACAGGCAATACATCTGCCGTGCGATTCAGGAACAACCTGCAGGGGTGTGCACGAACGCTCCTGCACTAGTCCTGCATGGACTAAGCCCCTGTATGCAAATCACCCCATTTGCAGGAGAAATCCATGCAAATGAGGTGAATGTGGGTTCCAGGAAGCTGGAAACCAGTCGTGCAGGACTAGTGCAATCTGCATAAATGTACTCGGTTAGTAACCGAGTATATTTCTGCAAAATCCAAAATGGAGCTGCGACAGCTCCAAATAAAGGCTGCATATTAGTCAGGAAGCATGCCAATGGCCATGTATAAGGCCATTGGCATTGCAAACAGAGTAAAAAAAAATAAAAAATCAACTTTTATTTTTTTTAGCTGACCTCGGCTGTTTAAATGTAGGGCAGTGGCGTGCAAACGGGATCAGGGGGGAAATAATAAAATAAACCTAAAATAAGCATTCTAACTAAAATCACTATTCTGCCATGAAAGGCAACGGCAGGCAGAAGAAAACATGGCCAGTGAGTAGTTGTTGCAAAGAAGGGAGGCTCAGTGTGAGACATGTAACTATGCATTAGCAGGCAATCCTATGCAAATGAGGGGAATGATAGTGAATCCCACTTTTCCTCAGCATGCTAGTCAGGTCCCAACAGTGTAAGAGTAGGAATAACTTGGTGCAAGCCTAGGAGTTAGCTGACATCGGGAGGGGGGGGGGGGTTGTCAGGCATAGTGTAAGCAGATTGGAGCCCTGTGGTTCAGGTTTGCTCCTAGCTAAGCACATCTAAGCAAGGGGGTGTGTCTGACACTGCCTAGCACATTTTACATTGCCTAAGTGGGTATATGTGCCGCACACTGGGTTTTAAAGGTTTAAAAAAAGTTAAACCAGGAAATAGCAGCTCTGTGTATATTTGAGCACTGTGTTTGCGCAGTGCGCCCCTGGGCTTAAACAGGAAGGCAATGGGAAGGGAAAACAGCAGTAGGAAGGTAATCTAGGAGAACTAGCATAGCTGGCAGGTGAAATATATCAGAATCAGCCAATTACACAGGCAGCAGACCAGCCCAGCCCAGAACACTGCTATAAACTATGCAAACAGCTTCCCCTCTGATTTTTCCCACACTGTACACCACCGGTGTAAACAAGTGGGGAACTTTTAACAATCAAAACAACAAAATGATAGGGGTTGCAATAGCTATCATACAACAACTTGTGGAAGAGGCTGAGGGTGATGAGGATGTGAATGCTGTTGACCAACCCACAGTGAGGAGACGGAGAAGAGTGTACAAACCTAGGGTACCCTACCAGGGGCTACATGAGCTGGAGATAGTGGAGCACTATAGGGTGGACAGGAACCTCCTACAGCAAATTGTTGAGCTGTGCCAGCCACACCTGACACACAGAACTAACAGAGGGGAACCCATCTCAGTGGATGCCAAGGTATGTGTAGGCCTAAGAATACTAGCTACAAGTACCTTCCAAAGGCCAACTGGGGATATGATGAGGATCTTACAGGCATCAGCATCCAGGTTACTCCATCAGTTCCTGGATGCCATGTTAGCACATGTCGGTGAGCATGTATATTTCCCCAACACCAGTGAGGCTTTGGCCAGCAATATGCAACTGTTCCACCAAATAGCAGAATACCCTGAGGTAGTGGGTGCTATAGACTGCACGCACATATGCATCAAAGCACCACCCTGTGAGGCTGAGCGGGGTAGGGTCTACATCAACCACAAGGGCTTCCCCTCCATCAACTGCCAGGTCATGTGCAATGCCCAGGGCATAATAATGAATGTAAAAAAGAAAAAAGTGTCAAAACGCTGAGTAATCCACAAACTGGTAGGAAGGAGAACAAAAGAACCATTTATTCACAGACTAAACACTGTCACCCTATGTCCATAGGGCATCATCAGAGTGAATTAACACAAAAAACTCTACATTTATACAACTCTAAAATACATGCCCACTACTAATTATAAAATGCTGTGCCAATTAATTCTTAAAGAAATATAGTTAAAACATTAGTTCTGAAGGGTAGGAAGTCAGAAACTAATATGTAGGTAAATCAAAGCTAAGATCTGTAGAACACTGGTATATCTCTAGTCAGCATGATAGCTTAGAATACAGAATGAAATGGAATACTGATGTACCAGTAAGTCATAGCAAATGTGTACAAGTGTCAGGTGTGCCCCTCATCCTATGTAGTAATGTAATAACAGTCAGGTGTGCCCCCCAATTCTGTGTAGGCATGTAGAAATAGTCAGGTGTGCCCCACCCGTCCTACTTAGAAATGTATTAACAGTCAGGTGTACCCCCCAATCCTGTGTAGAAATGTAGAAATAGTCAGGTGCGCTCCCTCTTCCTACGTAGAAATGTAGTAACAGTCAGGTGTGGCCCCCCCCAATCCTGTGTAGAAATGTAGAAATAGTCAGGTGTGCCCCCCATCCTACGTAGAAATGTAGTAACAGTCAGGTGTGCCCCCCTAATCCTGTGTAGAAATGTAGAAATAGTCAGGTGTGCCCCCCCATCCTATGTAGAAATGTAGTAACAGTCATTGCCAAATGATTGACGAATACCCTGCAGAAACAGTATGCTACCTGTAGGTGTACAACACAAAGGTCTGCACTGCAGTACAAACTACCTGGACTTGATCCACACATTCAGTACAGACAGGCATACTGGGCATGCTCACACACTTAGAGAAATGAAGGCAATGTCAGTCAACAACAAACTGAAAGGTCATACTGGGCATGCTCACACACTTAAACAAATGAAGGCCGTGTCTGCAAACAACAGTGGACCAGACATATATGGCAATTGCAGATGTTAGTGCAGACACTCCTCAGTATGCACCACTCATGCTTTGCACACACATTGGATAGGAATACAGACATATATCTAAGGACAACACACTATAATAAGCCAAAGGTAGATGTACATAAATGTGTGGAAGAGGGTGACTGTGATAAGGAGCCATCAGGGCCTGTCCCACCCAGCACACAGCCAAAGGGCCACAACCACATGAGGTTCAGATGTCATCCACTGCAGATACTAGCCACTGGTATCTATCAGCATTACAGACTATGTGGTGCAAGTGCTAGCTATGCAACATGACTGTACAAGGAAGTAGTCACCTAAAAAGCTTTATACATGTACCTGTGAAATATGGCCCTGTGTGTGCCTGCATTTGGTGTGTCAGTCTCTAGATGAATGAGTTATGGCCCATGCACACACACTGCCCTCCCCATAGCCCTACTATGAAAAGCCTGCTGAGGTCATCCACTGTGAAATACACCTTTGGGAAAGTTGTAGCCTAGTAATCTCCATGGTGCATCCTGTAACTGCGTACTGCTGTAATATAATAAACTAGTTAGTTAGGAGTTCCAGTCCCAGACATGGCAAGTGTGTGTGTGTGTGTGTGTGTGTGTGTGTGTGTGTGTGTGTGTGTGTGTGT
The DNA here is from genome assembly GCF_019279795.1 of Protopterus annectens. Lineage (NCBI taxonomy): Eukaryota > Metazoa > Chordata > Ceratodontiformes > Protopteridae > Protopterus > Protopterus annectens. Next base: position 451,523,882 of record NC_056747.1, read on the forward strand.
GTGTGTGTGTGTGTGTGTCTGTCTGTGTGTGTCTGTCTGTCTGTCTGTGTAGAGAGCAATGCTTTTTAGGGTAGTCACACTCCCTGCAATTCAAATGCTCTACTTTGGTAAGGCTGCTGATGTCATCCACCTAGAAATACTTCTCTGGGAAGATTTTAGTCTGGTAATCTCAGCAGTACGTCCCATAACTGCATATCACTGTAGTGTGATAAAATAGTTCAGTAGGAGTTTTAATCCCAGACTTAACAAGTGTGTGTCTGTCTGAGTAGAGAGCAATGCTTTTTAGGGTAGTCACACACCCTACAAATCAAATGCTCTACTTTGGTAAGGCTGCTGATGTCATCCACCTAGAAATACACCTCTGGGAAGGTTATAGTCCAGTAATCTCCATAGCGTGTTCCATAACTGCTTAGAGCTGTAGTGTGATAAAATAATTTGGTAGGAGTTCTAATCTCAAACTTGACAAGTGTGTGTGCAGAGAGCAATGCATTTTAGGCTAGTCTCACTCAGTACAATTCAGATGCCCTACTTTAGCAATCCTGCTGATGTCATTTACTGTGAAATGCACCTTTGGGGAAGGAGAACTCCAGTAATCTATGTGGTACGTCCTATAACGGCATAGTGCTGTAATGTAATATACTAGTTAGGTAGGAGTTCTAATCCCAGACCTGATAGGTGTGCGTGTGTGTCTGTGTTCACCATTCATATCCTGTGTGGAGGTGGGTGTGAGTGTGAAACAACTAGACTCAATGTGGAGTGGGTTTTGAAAAGTTCTTACTTATATGGTAGGCCAAGTATATATCACAATGTCCACCGTACAGGGATAACAGATGTGAAATAGCTGAGAGGCTGGGGAGCAAATCCATACCCCTAAATGTGACATCAATGCCAGCCGAACAATATTAGCAACCCTTGTATTACCCAGGGAACACTCTCAACCCATGTCTCACACACACACACACACACACACACACACACACACACACACACACACACACACACACTTGCAACAGCTGCTATGTTGGTAGTACCCTGCATATTGCCCACTGATAGTAACCATGGTGTGATTGCAGTGGGCTACAGAGGGCATGGCACCCTGTCCATCAGTCCAATAGGCATGTACATGCTGACAGTGCACCTCCCCCATGTTCCTGACTGGACATCTGCAACACTGGTGGTGCCATCAAATGTGACCCACAAAAGACATACCATGCCTGAAGCACAAGCCTTGTATGGGCAAATGCCTCTGACACAATGGAATACTGGTATCATGCTATCAATGTAGGTGCAGGGTCAACCTGCTGTCGATTAACATTTTCCGCCACATGAGGCCAGGACTGGCACATCTGATAACACTCTGTGTACACAACATGGGCCAGACACCCCAGGTACAGTTCCACATGTCACTGTACATGCATGTGGGAGGTGTGCACATCCCAGACACTGTCCATATCATGGACTAAGGAACACATACATAACAAGCAATGCACAGCATTGGCCACATGGAATAGTCAAAGAAAACAGGCCAACAAAACAAACTTCTTCAAAGTCCAAAAACCAAAGAATGGCAAACAAAAGGCAGAGGACAAAGTAAATTCACTCTGTAAACTTTTACTAAAAAATACACGATAAACATAAAGCACTTTTCGTCTTGTTAAATACAAAGACTTCCTCAGATGCAAATAAAACCTATCTGAAAACATTTTAAATAGATGAATACATTGTCATGTGATCCCAACCCACCCAGTGAAATCCAAATAAGAATCTATGCATGTTTTGCACTTAAGGACATCAGTCCTATTTTACACTTTAGTGCCATTGCTTCTTTCATCGTATATGTTTCATTCAGTCCTGGGAAATTATATGCGTTCGTCAAAATCTGCCAATATAACTTTCTTGCTTTTAATAGTAATGTACAAGGACCCCCTCTTGGGTCCTGGGGTATTTGGTCGATGGCCATGTATCCAAAATTATGTGTGTTGTGTTCATTTACATGTTTGGCTAGTGCATTGTCCAGTTTACTTTTGCCTATGGCATACTGATGTTCATAAATGCGTTCCTTGAACTAACGTTCAGTTTTGCCAATATAGTAAACTGGACAAACCTTGCATCTAGCCAAATAAATGATCATCCAAGAATTACAATCAAACCTGTAGTTGACTTTGTATCTGATGTTCCTTACGGTAAAATTGTTTGTTGTGTCCACCACTTTACACTGTTTGGCATGTGTTCACAGTGTAAAATGGTGGACACAACAAACAATTTTTGACGAACGCATATAATTTCCCAGGACTTAATGAAACATGTACGATTTTTAATATTTTAAAACTTAAAAATTTGCACAGATGACTGGAGTATTAAAAACACATATGAGTTGTGACCAAGTGCTGAGAGTGATAAGGTCATCATTTAACTGGTGCATACTTCAAGTTAAAGTTGTTCTTGGTTGTTTTACTGTAAACAGCATGATTCCTTATTGTAACACAGACTACTTGTTTTCCACTTAGAATGAGAATGTTATTTTATTTTCCTTGTATTGTTTTAATTTTTTCTACTTCTTTTGTGTCCTTGATAGTAACTGTTGCTCAAAGGGAACGTACTAGTCATTGTATGGTACAATAAGTGGGGTGGGTAGGATGTATTCTTCATTGTTGAAAGAAGCAATGGCACTAAAGTGTAAGATAGGACTGATGTCATTAAGTGTAAAACATGCATAGATCCTTAATTGGATTTCACTGGGTGGGTTGGGATTACATAACAATGCATTCATCTATTTAAAATGTTTTAAGATAGGTTTTATTTGCATCTGAAGAATTATTTGTTTTTAACAAGACGAAAAGCGCTTTATGTTTATTGTGTATTTTTTAGTAAAAGTTTACAGAGTGAATTTACTTTGTCCTCTGCCTTTTGTTTGCCATTCTTTGTTTTTTTCACATGCAATAGTCACCCAGGTAACTGGATGGTGAATACAATACCCGCCTGTGTGGACAACTCCAGACACTACACCCCTGAGCCACATTGCAGATCATTGTCATGTGGCCTGATGCCAAGGTATACCCATCACCTAGCCTTGTATAGCCGTCTGGCACCGTCGACCACAAAACACCCATGAAGCAGTGCACACATGCATGTCAGTACTGGCACCTGTGTCTGTGTGTGTGGTGTATGATGCATATGACCACACTCACAATCGCTACAACCCCCATTGCATGCTGAAGCATGCTGTCTAATACCAGACACCTGCACATACCCTTTGCACATATAACTTCTGCATGACCCCTGTGGTGCATGTGATACCTGCACAGTACTGTGTTATGGCAATCCCACTAGTGATGAGTTGTATTCCTGGCCCTGCCAAGTGTGTCAATGTGTGTGCGTCCCTGTGAGAGTGTGGCTGTGTTGGCGCTGACACCTGTTCATGCGGACAGGCATGTATACTACACCTACCACATAGCTACCATATCCCTGTTGCAGATGTCACTCACAATCACATATACAGTCTGAGGGCTACCCCACATGTAACCTATGTGGCGCATCTGCTAACTGCATGGACATGTGATAACACTACATAGTCATCAGGGGTTTGATACCCTGTACTGGTAGGTGTGTGACACAAACATGCTTAAGTTTTACTCTCCCACCCCTCCCTGGCTTTTCTGTGCCTCTGTCTGCCTCTCTCACCCCCTCTCTGGTGGATGTGAAGACTTACACCTGCATTGCTTAGGCAACAGCATATGTATTTTAAGTGATGCTCAGGATCAGCTGATGGCCTCTGCACAAATTGCAGCCCTCCTCTAGCTGATTGCATGTGGAACAGCTGTGGTAACATTCCCATAGCCAATTGCATGGAAACACACACCAATATCTAGGAACATCATGTTGGTGTTGGGCCTTTAATTCACTGTGAGCAGGAACCCAATCTGTTTTTTGGCAAACAGCATATCAGATGGATTGGGGATTTACTTCTAACAACATACACTATGGAAACAGGCCAACACACAGGAGGGGGGTGTGTCTTACCTGACTGCAGACTGTAAGTGCTGCTATACTGCATTTGGAGTAATGTTAGTTTAACAGGGTGTGTGTAGATATGGCTGTCCTACATGTTTTCATACCTGCCATGTCAGTGCTATGTTTATGAGGGAACACCCATCTGTAGGGTCATCTTTAGACTGGCCAGTGTGTGGTGCCTTTTGTTTCAGGTGTTACTCACAGAGCACCTATCTGTGAATTGCAGAAGGTAGTGTGAGGATTGCAGTCTGTAGATGGTGACAGCCGTGAGAGTTACTGACTTCATATCCCTCATAGGACGTATGTTGCAACAAACCCAGTTACAACAGTAAATGTATGAGGTTATCACAGCAACATGTCAATATTGGCCCTGTGTATGTGCCTCCAGCCACAACCCTGTCAATCTTTGTAGATATGTCATGCAGTAAGGGGTGCATATGTGCTGTACACCATAATTAGTGACATCATATCTGATAACAAGCCAGTGAGATATCAGACTGCTACATATGTTATGTATAGTAGGGGTTATATTTGATGACATAACCTGGACATTTTGTGGTTCTGTGTACAGTACTTAGGTCTGTGTACTTATGGTGATTGTTAGCAGTGTGTGTATTTTTGTTATGTACCGTGGCCTGTGTACAGACTGTGGTAGATGTCATTGTTCTTGGTCCTGTTCTATATGATGTTACATGCTGCTCTACTGTATTTTACCCTATCGGCTGACATGTTTGTAGGGCTATACACCCACATACAGGCATTGGAGCATGCTGCGTAGTGGCCCAGTATATGTAGGGTTAGTGTGTGAGTGTCACATATGAGGTTGGTGTTGAACAGATAGTCCATATACTGTAATAATACGCTAGTATACCATATGTGACTGTGGCTGTGCTTACACTGGTTGTGCTTATGCACTTTCACGCAGGTGTATATTACTCTGTGCTGTGGCATGCCTGTAGAGCCTGGTATATATTCAGGTATATGTGCATTCCCCCATAGGAAATGTAGGTCAGTGTTGAGTCAGTCTGCCTGTAGCCTGCACAGTGCTTTGTTACATGCCTAGCAGCTTAGTGTACTTACCCAGTGAGATGTAATATCCAGATACTTGCCAGATGTACTGCTGCTGGGTCACCATAACAGTCATGTATGCCAGACAGAGCAGTGGGATGCTGTACAGATGTATGTCAATATCTAGTGGGTAGTATGTGGCCATGGCACCTCTGTTCCAGCGGTTATTATGTGGCCGGACAGGCAGGGATGTGTGAATGCATAACCTATGGAGGCACATGTATACCAGTAGTTACGTGTTATACCCATCTACATGGCTGTTAACATCCACATTGTCAGGATTGGTTTACATGTCTTGCACTAAGGGTTTATGTGTATACCTCTGGACTGTCCAGAGTGTGTCAGACTGTCCACATATATTGGCCATTATTCCTGCTGTAGTCCATAGGAGCATTACGTGCTAGCAGTGGTACTGTACTATGATGTCCTTCAGATGTCTATCAGTAGCCAATGGTGCACATGTTAAAAGCAGATGTGACCTCCCACACACACCATATCTGTGAAGACACTCACTATTACAGTAGCAACAGTCTACAAATATACCTGCTCTACATACCTGACATCCCCTTGCACTACAAAGTTGGGACTATAGGGTCTGAGGTAGGGCTACACTCCATGTTCAGGACATATGGTGAGGATATATGTACATATGATTATCCAGATATCTATATAGACATACACATATACATATCAACATACATAGATGGATATGTATATGTACATAGCTATACAAATAAACACCCAGATATATACATATACTGAACAATATATGTCTACACATATACAGATAGAGATACATATGCACATATACGTATGGATAGCTACATATATATTGGCTGTAGTACATATATCAGAATAGATACCGTATGCACATATAGTTATTGATATCTACATATATACCAACATAACTAGGCATATCTGTACACATAGGATGTGCATACATATATAGCTATATATACATATAGCTATATATACATATACGTATATCTATATATACATATATCTCAATATACATATATGTATATGGGAGCGCTACAGAATCCTGAAATCCCAAAGTCCAGAAGACCATCAGGGGTGACCTGCCTTAAGGTATATGGATATACATTACCATACAATCCACCTTGGTTAAATGCTGACCTACTGCCACCTGGCATGCAAACTGTTCTGTTTGTCAGTGTGCTTGTGATAGTGTCAGTTGTGCCTTGTTATGTAACAGTTACATCCCATTGTGTCAACTGAGGTCCTTATCCCCTAGGGATTGTCCACAGGGTGTAGATAGAGGCTGCTGAACTATACATCTGCATTACTTACTGTTGATTGTTTGGTATCCTGTGGCCCAGTCTGTCTTTACTATTGTACTACTTGATGGCCTTGGCCTGGACAGCAACATTTAACTTTTCCAGGATACTGTATTAGTATAACTGTTTCACAGTTGCATTACTCAGTTTATGTGGATGTCTGTGTCTAAACAGCTATACCACATGGCGTATACAACTGTAATAGTACACAAATAAAGCTTTCCAATTTATGCAAACCTGTGTGTGGTGTTATATCCTTTGATTTCTCTGTGGGTATATGTTGCAGGCAATGATTGTCATTTGTATGGGTGGCTCATACAGTCTCCAGTTGGTAAGGTGGTAACTGTAGGAATAGTGGCTGTTCCATATTGTGGGCACCTACTACATATGTATCTTACTATACATATCTCTGCATGTGTATGTGTAGTTACATATATATGTATATATATATATATATATATATATATATATATATATATATATATATATATATATATATACAATTTTATATATATATATATATATATATATATATATATATATATATATGTATATCTGTATATGCATATATGTGTCTGTGTATATGTATCCTAGGGTTGCCCATATCGTGTTAGGTCCTGGTTATGGTATCTGAAACACTTGGTAGTGTATTACAGGGTGGACATGTTTGGTTAGGGGGTATACCTATTCGTACAAGAGGTATATTGTTTGGGGCCTCTCAACCCCATTAACAGTGCAGGTGGACATATATGTTGTTATTTACCCATCGTTATCTACAGATGTGTGTTCGTATATACCTATATCATTATATATATCTGTTTACATAAATATAACTATGTCTGTATATACCTACATAGATATATATATATCTGCTTACATATATATAACTTGCTGTATATATTTAGACATATAGATGTAGAAATATATATCTATAGATGTAGGCATTTGTATGTATATATGTTTATATATATATATATATATATATATATATATATATATATATATATATATGTCTATATATTTATATCTATATTTACATATATAGGATATTTATCTATTTAGATATTAATATATATATATATATATATATATATATATATATATATATATATATATATATATATATATATATATACATATACACACATACATACACATATACATCTACATGTTGAAATGCATTTCCTGTACTGTTGAATGACTGAGCTGGATAATATGCTTGTGAAAACATCAGGGTTATGTATATCTGACATGGCTTAGTGGTAAATCGCTGTGGTGTGCAGGGTCCTGGGTTCGACCCTTGCAAAGGCTGTTTATTTTGTTGCTTGGCAGAACAAAGGCCATTGGATACAGAGTGATTAAGGCACTTTTGAGCAGTTGTAAGTGGGTTTGTGCAGGTTTGCGCGGAGGTAAGCACTGCTAACTTCCGGTTATAGTTTCTTATACTCAGTTAGCTTCTAAATTGGTTAACCAGTGTAGGCATTGCTTACTGCCACAGAAACAGGCTAAAACCCACTTACTACTACTTAAATGTGCTTACTCCCACTTATCACTGCGTAATTTTTTAAAAGAAAAGAAAAAAGGGTTGATAGGAAAGTGGTGAAAAAGGCGCACAAAGAGGATAAGACAGTAGGGGAAATAGCTAGGGATGTGCAGGAAGGGTCTGCGGAAGGTCCATAGCTGCCCATTTCTACTACAGCAACTGCTGTGCATATACACTGAATTTGAAGGTAGATTTGGACATTCAAACCCCCTGAGAGAGGGTTAAGGACAACAATAATAAGTTGTGATGCCAATTATACCAGATTACATGTGTCCAGTGGACATGTGTGCGAAATGGACAGCTATGTATGGGGCAAGTTTTTTTTTTTTTTTTGGGAACAGATTGCCCTTTTTTTTCCTCAGTTGAGAGAGGGATGTTGGGGTGGGGTAGTAGGTATATTTGGGGGGGTAGGTTGGGTAGGTTAACAGACAAGACAAACAAGATGCATACAGGGCAGTATATGACACATGTGGTAGGTAAACACCTTGATGGGGAGGGGTGTTGGGAAATCAGAAGCCCATGAGCCCCCTAGTGGAAATAGTGGGACTAAGGTCCCCACCCATGGGCAGTCACTACTGCACCTTCACAGCCCTGATGGTGGCTGTGCTGGGGGCTGAGTTGCAGAGCCAGACTGATGCTATAGTTGTGACATATGGCCCTCGAGCTGGTGTAGAAGATCACCAAGGTGCTAGATGAACTCTCTACGCACCCTGACCCCGACCTGGTGATGGTTGACAGGTTCCTGTCCATGCCCACTCCCAGGGGGAGCGAGCCCCATCCCTTGAGGTGGTTCCATCCGAAGATGGTGCAGGACCAACAGACAGGGAGGTCCCGGGTTGGCCCCAGACATGCTGGTGCCTGGTGCCATGGCCAGCTGAAGTGGGACAGGTGGGTCCGCTTGGACCGGCCTTCCCAAATGTGCTATAGTGTTTACATTTCATCATCATATGTGAGTTAGTAATAGTCAACATATTCCAGGGTTAGGTATAACAGCATGCATAGATATTCCCATTAACCCAGACACCAGATACAGAACAGTTGCATAGCAAACAGAACACATGCATATATGGGACTACAGTGGTAATAAGAACAGCATGCAAGTACATTGATGGCACCATGCCACTGATGTTGGAATATTTCATTATAGCACATCCATGGGAGAAATTAATATATTTATAAACAATTGGACATTATCAGAACGTAGGTGTCATTACATACCAGTTGGGGTGGGTATGTTGATTGTTGTTGAAGATATGGTGGGGGGGGGCAAAGATGTCAATTAACAGGTATATTCCTGTAGTCCACATTACTCTCCTAGTCAGTGCTGTTATCTGTACCTTACAAGTCTTACTACACTACCCTATAACCTTAGTTTGGACAGTGATATGGATGTCATCATCATTACACATGAGCTGGTTTTACCTGCAGTATACACCACTTACCTGGCATACCTGTGGAGGGAATGTTTATTAACACTAACTAACTGTTTCTACACATACTCCAGATTCTGGGTTGATGTTGTGCACATAGCTATCCAACTCTTTCTGCACAGACTCTCTTCATGTGTTGACCACATGCAGGTGTGCTGGGACATATCTAGAATATTGCCCTCTTCAACCTTTAGTGACCTGACACACACATATACATGCTTTTCTACACAGTTATATTATGTAGCACAGTGTGGGTGACAGTGATCAGTGATACGTTATTATTCAGAGAAACTGCAACACTCAAAATTTCCTACAATACCAGAGTGAACAGTACCAGGGCAGGTTATTATGGTCTTTATTTCTCAGCACAGTGTTCATATCCGACGTACCTGTGGGAGCAGTGTTTGTTAGCACTACCTGACTGTTGCCACACAAACGTCCAGATTACACATTAGTATTATGCACATACATCTCACTGTACACACTCTGGTCACAGCTTGACAACATGGGGGTGTAGATAGGACATACTTGGCTTATTACTCTCCTAACAGTTTTGGCTGTTGCTACATTGACAGGTTTGTTCTCATAGATGTTTGACAATCACTTGTATTCCCTGTTTGCTGGCTAAACATCTGGGATCATCCCACAGACTTACCAGGGGGACAGGCAGCAGATATGGGCCCATATATTGTACATTCTGGCCTCATCTGTACAGTTGTGGGGTATGATTCTGTATGCAGCCTACTTCTGCTCCCAGGATTCAGACCAGGCTGTGTCTGCTACAAGTTAAACACACTGTCCATCACAGTTGTGTCTGCTATATAGATATTGCTGTATATCTCCTATCTGCTTTCTGTCTTATTAATCCCCTGTGCTTTTGCATTCTGACCTTGTATTACAACACTCTAATACAGATTTCTAAGACAGTTATATGTTGTAGGACAGTGTGAGCGACAGTAATGTGTAATACCTCATTATTCAGAACAACAGCATCAGTCGCACTGCCATACAATACCAATGTTAACAGTACCAGTGCTGGGTATCATTCTTGTATTTCTGGGCACAGTGTTGGTATCTGACAGACCTGTGGGAGAAATGTTTATTAGCACTACCTGAATGTTCCCACACACAGCACCAGATTCCACATCACTATTATGCACATACATCTTACTCTGTTACTGTACACACTCAGCTTGACAAGTTGGGGTGTAGATGGGACATATGTGGCTTCTTAGTCTCATAAGGTATTGGGGAGTTGCTAGCATGCCAGCTTTGTTCTCATAGATGTATGTCAATCAGTTGCATTTTCTGTTTGCTGCCTATACACCTGGGATCATCCCACTGATTCCCCAGAGGGACAGGTTGATAGGCAACAGATATGGGCCACTTTACTGGACATTCTGTACAGTTGTGGGGTATGATTCTGTATGCAGAGTTCTACCACTAGCAGGATTCGAACCATGGCTGTGTGTGCTAAAAAAGCAACAGTTCACATCTCAGTTGCATGTGCTATTCAGGTTTTGTTGTCTGCATTTTGCCTGTTTACTGTCTATGTGTCTCTCAGTTGTACTAAATGTCCTCTGGGGATTACACCTTTCATATACAGGCATTCCTACACATTCAATTTATGGTGCATGGTGTGGGTAACAGTGCTTAATACAAGAGTACTATTACATGATTGTGAATCTACATTACCATATGATACCAGAGTATACACATGCAGTCCAGCAGTTAGACCTTTATTGTCAGGCTATTACACTGTTATTGACATACAAATGATATAAGTCTCTTCCTGCCATATTCTCTAGTGTATGCAGTACTTGCCTTGAACAGTACAGGTTTTATACAGGCAATTAATTTACTACTACTTTTAGTTTTATTTCCTATGACAGTAAATGCATGAGTATTACTGACATGCATCACGTCGCAACCTCACCAGGTGACTGATGTGGGCCTCCTGGTTTGCGGCCCGCTCCATTGCAGCTGTGGGGGACATAAGAGGAATATTTAGTCATTCCTATCCATGATATACCTGAGCTGGAAATTATTGCACACATAGTGGGGTGATACTTACACACAACTGGAACATCGACTGCCACTCTAGCTTCTTGGATCCACTCCTCCAAGTGGTCCCCCTTACATCGCTTCAGGTTGGCATAGTGATGACTTACCTGCTCACCAGTTTGGGGTATGCCAGTGGCACTGGTGAGGTCACAGGCAAGACTGTCCCAGGCCTCTGCCTTATATTGGGAGACCTGGTACTGGCCCTGCAGCAGTCTCTGATCATGGTCTTTGACAAGGAGCCCTGCCATGACTTTGGACTCCTGGATGCACCAGTACTGCACCCTATAGCGCATACCTTCTCCCCTTACTGCCATTGTGCCTGCAAGGGGAAGCTACAAACAGTTATGAGATGTATTCCTGCCTCTTGGGTTTAAGTAGGGCCAATTTCCTGCACATTTCCATGACTGGCCAGTTTTGAAAAGGCTAAGCTATGGGCAAACCTGCTTACCTAGGGTTGGCATTATTTAAAGGGGTATAACACTGGGCACATTGAGTTAGCTGGCCTACACATTGCTTACACCTCCTAAGCTGGCCTGTGAAATGCTTAACATTGCTTGCATTAGACTTTACATTATAATTCCTCTTCGGCATTGAGTTATTATTCATTACACCTAATATGTATGCCCGGTATCCATGATTCATGTGTACGTACACTGTATGGGGTCCTTGTGTTTTATTGGGGACTTCAACACTCTATTACAATTACAAGTGACTTCCGGCCTTACTGCTGTTCTCTGGTTCACGTATTTATGTTATGTAGTTGGTTAAGGCACATATGTCTGTATACTGATTCTTTTCACAGGTTCAGTTTGGTTTTACTATGGTGAAGACTTGTTTGATGATACCTCATTTTTCTGTACTTCTGTGTTGGCTTGGTGGTTAACTACTTTGACTATGGTGTATACGATCTTGGGTTCGAGACCTGCATGGCTGTTTATTTTGTTGTTGGGCAGAACAAGGGATATTGGATACAGAGTGATTAAGGCACTTTTGAGGAGTTGTAAGTGGGTTTGTACGAGTTTGCTCGAGGGTAAGCAATGCTAACCTCTGGTTACATATGCTTACAGAGAGTTAGCTTGAAAATTGCTTAACCTGTGTGCGCATTGCTTACCCCCAAACAAACAGGGTTAAACTCACTTACTAGTGCTTAAATATGCTTACTACTGCTTATTGGTGCTTAAACCTGCTTACTAGTGCTTTATTCACTATGACACTGACACCTCACATGTGCTTTTACTGCAGTACTCCAGTTCATAAATATATGTTATTTAGTGGGTTATGTAACATAAATATTAGTCATAATGTGCTTTGCCATGGAAAATGGAATGCACAGCAGTGGGACTTGAACTGGGAATGCCTGCTCGTAAGTCAAATGTTCTGCCCACTACACTATTGCTATGCTGCTTCATTTGCATATATCTTCCTTGTTATCCTCTTCAGCCATTTAAGCTGCATTAACTGTAGCTAAGTGATGGGCACACCCGCGCACCTATGGCTAGCTTTAGTCAGATTTTAAAATAAAAAAATAAAGGGTTTGTTCATTTTATTGGTGATTACTTGCTGTTGTGCATGAGTGGGAATGTTGGTGGGGATATGCGGACACCTATGAGCGGTATCGATCATTTCGTACCCCTTTCTGCTGTTCTTCATTGCAGGGGCGTGCATATTCTGAGAGCTCTTCTCTCAGACATGCCCCCTACATTCTTACATGCTCCATGTAAGATTAGGAGCTCAGGCAGCACACCTCATTACTATGCATGGCGCGCTGCCTTCTTGCTCCAAAATGGCTGCCATGGAGGAATAGTAAATCTGGGGGATTGTGTCTCGTGTTGCACTGAAAACTGAAATATACCATTGTTTTATGGCCTAGCCAAAAAGTAATTTAGCTTCAGTTATTCTTCTGAAGTTAACCTCCTGTATTCCAATCTCATCTGTTAAAATATAAATTTAAACAGTTATAATAATGCATGTACATTTCTATTCTCTTCCAGCAGGGCACACTGTGGATACATTTTAAGCACAAGCACTCTACAAAATATCTTCTTAGCACAAACACTTGTATAGAGCAGCCTGATATACACATGACATACAGTTCTAATACATTTGTAACACAAGCATATTACACAAATCATTTCAATATTCACCAGTGACATATAATTATTTACAAACTTCCAGCTAGCTTGGCTGGCAGTATGTCCTTTTGTCACAGGGTGTCTCATATATCTTAAGTTTTAACTATAATTGACAGTCCATTATTGACAAATATATTAGAAAGCTCTCCAATAAATCCTTAATATTTCTTCTACAAAGTTAAAACCCACAGGCAAAACATACCCTTGATTCAATATGTCAGTTCAACAGTAAAGCTTGGTAAAAATAACACAAAACCCTATACAGATTGTGTATTCATCAAAATATTTGCAGTCTCTTTGCAGTTTGCATTAAAAAAATGCACTAGTATTCCTTTTGTGTTTCATATCTAACTGATCACTTGATCAGGCTCTCAAATGATAACTTAATATGAGCATACTTTTAGCCAAGTCATCTGGAAGAATTTTCCAGTGTTGAAAAAAGGCATGCCAAAAAAAGTAGCTCTCACCGTACAGATGCAGGCTACATCCATTTTCCCAAGGAACTTATTTTATCAGAAATCCCAAAACCCAAAACTTGTTATCACATTCAAGTAAAGTAATTCTATGATATACCAGCACTAGTCTGCTGCCTTTCTACAGTGCCATACTATGTGCATCTAATCTGCTGTCTCTCTATAACAATGCCAAAAAAAAAAAATTAAGCTTGTTTCCTGCTTTTCCTGTAAGTGGTCTAGACTGTTTGTAGGCTTTTGAGCCCCAAAGCCTTTCTGTGTTGGAGGGAAGCCTTCTAGCTTAAATTTGTTTCTTAGAACTAGCCCGTTTTCTAGTTTCAGCACTCAGATCTGTTTCTTTAAACTCAGCACTTGTTCAGAACTCATTGTAAGCACTAAATAAGCTGCAAATTACTACAGCAAACTCAACATTCCTCACTTGTCAGGAGGAAAGCAGTTTTTAGTACTTAATAAATAAGCACCTATCCAGGCATGTCTAAGGGTCAGCTCCCGGTGATTTCTCCTGACTACCTGATGAATCTGGGCATCTTGGGGCAATGCAGCAATTGCCTCATGTACCCAGACAACCCTCTCCTCCTGCCATCCAACACTACAACCTGTGAGAGATGCACTTATATAGCCAAACTGGAAGCAAAGCTCTCTTCACCCAAGACTGGACTAGACAGTCAAGAGGAGAAGGTAAACACTTGCACCACACCACACTCATCACATAGTCCCTCAAAACCTACACCACCAAAACACACACATAGAAACACAAAACACACACCTACATTCGCGGAGGCTCTCACTAAATACCTGCCCAAACATCAGGGACCTCCAAAGCAGAAACACAAGCAAACTCCACCCCCAACACAACCCAAATGACACATAGCCCACAAACTCAGTGTGCCACTCAACCACAGCCCATAAGGCATAACAACGTACCGAACACTCTAGTCATAGGTGACTCTATAGTCAGGCACACTGATGTTCCACTCACCACGATAAACAAGGAGAAAGTTACTGTCAGCTGCCTGTCAGGTGCCAGGATCCGCCACATAATGCACGCACTCAGGTCACTCCACAACAAGTACAAATATGATACTGTCATTGTCCATGTTGGTGTGAATGACCTGGGATGTACCTCCCTGTACTACATGAATAAAGACATGGAGGAGCTCTCCAATCTTGTAGCACAGGCAGGTATGACCCTAGCCCTGCGTAGTATCCTGCCATCACCCAGAATGATACCACAGTAGTACAAGGACAAAATGATTGACTTCAACAATTGGCTAAGCTTCTGGTGTCATTCTAAGGGGAGCCAGTATTTGTCTACCTGGGACGACATGATCGACAGACCACGATGCTTTGCCAGAGATGGCCTGCACCTGTCGCCCTTGGTATTCCGGATACCGGCAAAGGCTCTTGCCACCCCTATAGTGCCTTTTTTAGGCAAGGTTCAAATGGCAAATTCACCACCATAACAGGTACAAGCAAGCAAAATCTGAGGGTAATGCTACTCAATGCTAGAAGTCTAAACCTCAAAATGCACTCACTCTAGGCACTCTATAGTCAGGCACACTGATGTTCCACTCACCACATCGACATCTGTGCAGTGACAGAGACCTGGTTTAAAGCTCCAGAGAGCACCCCTGCCTTACCAGGCTATAATTCATACCACATCTTTCGGTCACCTAACCTGGAATGAAGTACTAAAGGTGGAGGCGTGTCCATATTCTTTAAGGAAATCCACACCTCCAGGCTAGTTGCACAGCATAATGCATCCGAGATTATCCAAGTGCAACTAACTCTGGGAAAGACCACAATCCAAATTGTAGTTTGCTACAGACCCCCCACCATGCCCCAGGATTCCCACTCCTTATCTCTTGATACACTGGAAAGTATTAAGGTACAACCCAACACCCTAATAATGGGCAATTTCAACTACCCCACCATTAAATGGGAAAACTACTCATGTACCAACTCTTTTGCTCAATGTTTTCTAGAGTTCATAAATTCCAATGCCTTGGATCAACTTATTCACATCCCCACCAGGGCAGCAATATCCTAGACCTGGTCATTACCAACACGGGCAACTGGTGTTCCACACCAGAGGTCAATTCCTTGTTGGTCAGATCTGTCCACAAGCTAATCACCCCAGACATCCACATCCTGCCCCCACCGTCAATTAGGGAAACCACGATAAAAAACTTCTCCAAAGCCAACTTCACACTTCTTAAGACAGAAGTGGCAAACTTCATGACACCCACGCAGATGGACAATAGAGGTACGACTGCTGAATCCTACACAAATGCCCTTTATAAGTACTTACACAAGTGCATGGATCATGCTATCCCTAATGTAACCAAGATGCTATCCTCCAAAAAAAAGGAAGCCAATCTGGTGGTCCTCTGCCATAAACAAACTATACAACAGAAGAAAGAAACTGTTGCAAAAAAGAGTAAAATCCCATGACTGGAGGAACTCCCTGGTCAACCTCAGTAAGAAGCTGAGATCCCTCATAAAATCCTCCAAAGCTAGTTATGAAAACAAAATTGCCAGTGACTCTAAAGACAACCACAAAGCATTATATAGCTATGTCAAGAATCTCAATGGCAACACTCAGATCTGCTCTGAGTTACAGCACAATGGCACTAAATATACAAAACCAACTTATATTGCCAACATCCTGGCAGTTCGGTTCAGTGCTAACTTTACCCCCCTCTCACCCCCTAGAGGGCCCATCTCTATACTGGAAGAATGCAAAGTTCCTGTAATCATGGCTGCACAGGTAAAAAACACACTCTCCAAAGCCAAGAACACAGCGTCCATGGGACCTGACAATATCCCAGGCTGCGTTCTACACAAACTACAGAATGAACTGTCACTCTACCTAAATACCATGATCAGTCATAGCCTCACCTCAGGCTTTGTGCCCACTGAATTGCACACTGAAACGGTTATCCCACTCCACAAAGGGGGAGCCACGAAGGACCCTGGGAACTACCGCCCCATTAGCCTGATGAGCCTGGTCTGCAAGGCCATGGAATGTATCATCATGGAACTCATAAACAAAGACATTGGTAATCTCCAAACTCTGGACCCTACCCAGTTCGGGTTTGTAAAAGGCAGATCATGTCTTCTAAACCTGATTGACTTCTTTGAAGCAGTCACCAAAGCCATAGATGAGGGTAAGGTGGTTCACACAGCTTATCTAGATCTCGCCAAAGCTTTCAACACCATTCCGCACTCTGGAATTATAGATAAGCTCACTAAACCAGATATAAATCCCTATGTCAGAAGATGGATTGCCAACTGGCTCACAGACAGAACCCACACTGTGAAAGTAGCAGACTCCAATTCCGACATCAGACCAGTGACAAGTGGGGCATCAAAGGGTTCAGTCCTGGGTCATCTCCTGTTTGGTATCTACTTCTCTGAAGTACAGGCTAACATAGAAGGTCTTTGGCTAACAAAGTTTGCAGATGACTGCAAACTAGGAGCCATAATCAAAACTCCTAACGATGTGGACATACTACAAAAGGGCCTCACTGAGACAGATGCCTGGTGTCAAAGACATGGACTCAAGCTCAATGCCAAAAAGTGTATTGTCATCCCCTTTGGTAAAAACTCTGTACCCATGAACTACCACATAAATGGTAGTCTACTTAACGCCAAAAGTGTGATAAGAAACCTTGGGACACAGGTGGTCAGTAATCTCTCCTTTGATAATCACATCGCCACAGTGGTCAGGAAATCCTTCTATGTGGTTCACCTCATCACAAAATGTTTCTCATCCAGAAAAGAAGAGGTCATTGTTCCCCTCTACTCATCACTCATTAGACCCATTATAGAGTACAACACCCCTTTTGGTATGTACCTCACAAGACATCTACAACAACTGGAAAGGCCACAGAAATACCTCACAAAGAGGATTACTGGCCTCAAACAGATGCCCTACGCAGAATGTCTCAAAAAACTTCAGCTTTACTCTGTCGCATATCTCCTACTCAGAGGCAATCTCTGCCTAACATACAGTGCTATGTCAAACCCAGAGCTGTTGGACATGCTCCACTTAAAGAAATCCCAATCCCTCCGAGCTACATGCTCTAGGTTGTCACCACAATAAACAGAATATGCTGGAGGGATAGATTCCTGTCCAAGAGACTTCCCATACTCTGGAACAGAATACCTATCAATGTCAAACAGAGCTCCTCATTAGCACTCTTCAAGAAAAATCTTGATGATTGGATGGGAAATAGGAAATTCACCCCAGGGATCACTTCTGTGGCTCTGCTCGACAGGGGCACAGGAAAATAATTTTCTTGGGTGTCGAAAGCCAGGGTACCTTTTTGGCTAGGCTTATATAGGCCCTAGAGCTAATAGCCTAGTACCTACCTATGAACCTGTGAACCTAGTATCAATGGCCCATACCCTCTCATAAAGCTGTATTGGGGTAACATGCCAGCTATACAGTATTTGGTTGTGATAAAACATGGCAGCTATAGCCAGCCTTTGTTATTGAGTTGGCCACGGTATGTAACCCAGTCTTTGTATGTAACAGACTCCCTGATCATTTCATTCCAGCCCCTATGCATGGATTCTCTTTACTCTTAGGGATTTACCCTAAGTTTACTCTATAAGGTTTTCACTTTTAACTTCTTCATTACAGTGCTTTTCTTTATTGTTCTGGGCAAACATAAGCATTATATCTCTTGTAGTTCCCAGCCACTTTCTTGAAAGTAACCTAGAAATGACATATCTTAGCTGCAAGTATTGTCACAAGCAGGCCTTAAGTACACGGAATTTCTATTTAATGATGTCCAAGACTAAGACCTGCCCTTTAATCCCATACACCCTTGATACAGACAATAATTTCTGACCACCAATTTCTCCAACATAGAGAACTTACCTGTTACAAAAAAATGTTATCATTACTACTTCTTCTCTCTAAGCATTGCTCAAAATAAAATTCCACTCAACCTGGATCCAAAACCTTGAACAAAGTAATATTTGGTCTGTTAACACTTTTATTGCTTTGTAAAACAATCGGTTGAATAAGTCAAATTAGTTCGTCTGTCGAGTTCTAATACAAAATAAGTCCCTGACTGCAGTCCATACCTATATATTTCCAGGATACCAAATCATCCAACCTGCTGGGCCTACATATCCAGAAATATTACAAAATCTGCATTTTTTTTTTAAATTGAGGTCCATTGTCAGTGACCAGATTTTTGGATACCCCATATCAGGTGAAGATTTCAAATGGGATAGAATATTAGCTGATGACAAGGATGTAAGCTGATCTGTTTTGATACTTACTAAAAGTCTATCATCAATAAAAGCTGCTAACATTTCATGTGAACAAATTAGGTCTTAACTTCTGCCAAAGTCTATGCAGCAACTCAATGGGATATAGTTGCTTTTTAGCATATGTTCTCTCCTCAGTCCATGCTCTGCAGGTTTGGACCAGTTCTTTCAACTGAATGCAAACCTGCTAAACCATGCCATTGTACCCTTCATGCTTTTATCTGATATATTGTTTGTCATAACAGAAAGGATAACTAATTTTATTCTTCTGAGATGTCTGTCATGCACATATGGAATTCCTTTCTCAAGCCACTAATATATTAGGATGCCCTGCAGCTTGTTTTGGGTAGGGAAGACATTTTTGTACAAATATTGTCTGCTTTCATCTGCAAATAAATATAATTTAAAAACTCAGCACTTGTAGGCATGTTGTTCATGACCAAATTCATATAACTGTTTGTGTCCTCCATGAATGCTTGGCAGTTTAATAAAGATTTAATGCAGGAGTTTAATGCAGTGGATGGGAGATCAGAATTGGAACTTCACCCCATGCCTGATGCCTATGTATCTAGTAGACAGAATCAGCCTGTAAATGCTCGACCACCCAAGCCCTTGCTTACATATACCTCTTAAAATAACCTTTGGGTTCCAAAACTTGTCAAATACATTTGGATTGCACGGCTAGGCTTATAAGGGCCCCTGTGGTTATCAGTCTAGTATACACCTATGAACCTAAAGGATTAAGGCTACAAGTACATGGGCTTCACCCATTAGCCATGGGTTTGAGTCCCTTCAGTCTTCATTTGCATACTCTCTGATTTCGAGCAAATCACGTAACAGAGAACATTCATGGGTAATTCTTGAAAATTAGCAGTAACAACTAAATAAACAAATACATTTCACTATCTGCCTTTTTCCTGGTTTCATTGAAAGGGTCTCAAGACTGAGGGACACTGACAGGAAGTGCTTATCTGGGACAAGAGTGACTTTATAAACACATCATTGGTTATATGTGCAAGTTTTTGCTCCCAAACGGAAAATTATTTAATGCTTGTTGTCCAGCCAACAAGCATATTAGTGATTGTGGTCCTTTTCCTGCTCAAAGTGCATTTCTGGAATAAAGTTATTAAACATCTTGCACACCAAAATGTCAGAATAACACTTTTCCATTTTGGCCAAGGACCTCATAGTCTAAGCTAAGATAAAATAGCTTGCTTCCTGCATTTGGGTTAAGAATGCCTAGAGACTGAATTAGGATATATCTGTACAGGTTGTTAACTTTTTAATCAGGTCATGTGTTGTGACAAAATACATTCACAGCACTTCTGTCTTTAATCCATTAAATGCTGGTGTTGTTCAGGCCGCAACAGTGATGATATTTCTTGGCTGGAAAGGCTCAACAGCTTGTTTTTCTCATCTAGCTTTTTAGTAAACATCTTTAACTCATTGCCTATACCCAGATCCCAATTCTCTTACATTCCTTTGCTTTCTGCGCCAGATCACTAACATGCAAGTTTGCTTCTTTTATTTTAAGTTTACGAGTATAGTATCAAGGGAGGGTTAATTTCATCAGACCACAGGACTGGACATAATTGATTAAAAAGGTACAAGTCCTGTGGTATGATGAAATTAAAAGTTTCAAGTGGTTTAACAGTGAAGGAAGAGAGAATTTGCTGAAAATGTGTTGCTCCATTGTTATTGCTTTCAACTTTCTCCTAGCCAGTTAAGCTGTTTTTCATTGTAGAGAATGTTGTTACTGTGCGAATACATTTATGATATTTCTGACACAATGTTGCCTTATGAGCCCTTTAACAAATTAGTACCTCAACTGGAATGCTTTAATTACTCTCTTTTTACTGGATTTTGAAAAGGCATCTGTATCTTCCCTGTATATTTTCATAAGTATACACACCCACACACAAACACACACACAAACACACGCATACGCACACACACATGCACGCACACACACACACACACACACACACACACACACGCACACAAGCACACGCACACACGCACACACACACACACACACACACACACACACACACACACACACACACACACACACACACACACACACACACACACACACAAGCTCATGCACGCGCACGGTACTGAACTGCAGCCTCCCCTGTAATACTGCTCACTTTATTGCAGGGCATGGAATCTCCATGTTAGGAAGCATTGCTGTTTGTTATACCACAGTTTGTATCTACACTTGAAGGGATCACTAAAGAGCTAGTCTGTTTTTTTATGGCATTGGGCTATATTGGTTGAATCTGGGAAGCAGGACATTAAGGTCAGCAACTTTAGCAATATAGTAAAAAAATGCTGACAGCCTTGGAACTGGACATAGTCTGAGAGGCTGTTTACTCATGCTTTAAGATTAGTAGGGTCTTATGCACTGAGAAGAGCAAAGGCAGTGTGCACCAACTCACAAGGGGGTAAGTGAGAGGTAAGATAATCAAGCTCTTGGTGAAACTGTTCAGAATACTATGCTAAAGCCTTTAAAAGATAAAAATAAAAAGAATTCTCCAACTTCTGATAGTTACATGTACAGGAGAGTAAGACTATTGTGGAAAGGGCAGTAAGCAAGCTGCCTGCTTACTGTAGAGAAGGCTAATTGCAGAGCATTACAAAAATAATTCTGTAGTAGATGGGAGCAGTAGGAAGGTATATGGTAGATCCATTTTCTGACAGGTGACTGAGGACCAGTTGATCAAATCATAACTGCCCAAAAAGAACTGTTGATAATTTTTTCCCATATACTACAGGCTACACTGTAGAATTGTTGTTGTATGAGACTACTGTGTGATCTGATGGTGAGTTTCTCTTTTCTTCTCTGTTTTGCAACCATGATATCAATCTATACAAGTCTGGCGGGTTTGAAGGACTCAGATACAATGCCCCTTGCAAAATGACATCAAAACTTGCAGATGGGTTGTAAGAAAATATGTTCTCAGTAATTTGCAACTGAGCAATGTGCCTATTAAAGACTGTGACTTTAATCATTTATAGGGATTTGGAAAGTTAGTAGTTCATATCAGGAAGTAGAAATAAGACAGCACATTCAGCTTCTACTATGAATGTGGTGCAGTTAAAATGCTTGTAGGCCTTTGGAGTATGCAGTGTGAAAGCAAAAAAAACTGTTACTCTTTTTGAGTGGAGCGTTGTTGTTGTGAAAGTATGGTCAAGCACCTGTCGGGCAGTGTTACTTCAAAAGCCTATATTTAAAAAAAAACTGGTTAATATAGGGCCAACATTATTAGAGTTGTGGGAGAGGCAGCTTGGTCAGTTTTATGGAGGTTGGCACTGTGCCAGAAGCATAATCTAGTTTCACCGAGGTGGGATCAAGCTTTGATTTTCTAGGTACCTATATTAATGCTTTGAAACCATGCATTCCAAAGGTGGAGTTAGGTGAATGCAAATTTTTAACACCGGGCTGGAAAACCTGAAAAAAAAAACATTTTCTCATACAGTGTCTTTCATTAAAACATGGTTTCCAAGCCACAGACTTTCTTTTGTTGTTGCTAGTCTACTGAGATTTAAGGCATAATGTATTCTTGAAGTCAGGGTTAAGAAAAATTATATTGTTTGACACAATGTTTTATGACAAAGGCTAAGCGCTTTCTGTAGATTTGGTGTCTGCTGTTAGGGTCAGTTTGTGAGATGAGGAGAAAGAATAATCATGACACAGCAGCAATTTCATGCCTTGGTATTAAAATAAAAAAGATTCGGTTCATCTGTGATTGATCTTTAGTGTGTTTGAACCCTGAACCTGATTAACCTCCCTGGAGACTGCTGCATTATGGAATATGGAAATCAAACATCAGAACAATTATAGCAGGTTTTAGCTCAATTCCCATTTTACTTTCAGTGGTTACACACACACACACACACACACACACACACATATATATATATATATATATATATATGTATATATATATATATATATATATATATATATATATATATATATATATATATATACATATATTTGCTGTGTTTGAATGGAGTTAAGAAGGAAATGCTGAAGAGATGTCACCTCACACATGCAGAAGGCAGCAGCAGCCCTCTGAACCCCTAAGATTATCGAGCTTCTAGGATGGATAACTGCACATGTGGAAGTAGCTGTATATATAAAAATATATATGTATTTCCAGTTACCAGAAGGGGGCACTGTTTGCATTGTTAGCACTTTGATGTTGCCTAAAGCAAGAAACCTAAAGCTCCTGTTTGCAGAGATAGTCCTCAGTTTTTGACAAAGTGTTAGAGAGGATAGCGCAACTGGAGGCAGTCAAACAGGATGGAGTAGGGGAACAACTGCCTTCAAGATTATAACTGGCCACATTCACACTGGCCATTTTCATTTCTTTTGTTAGGTCAAGTCTATTTTTCTGTTTTAAACCCTACAAGTCCACCTCATGGTCTCGCACAGCAAATATTCTTTCTGAAACATTCCTGTTCTGTTTCAAAGCCTGGCAAGCATGTATCTAAACTAGACAGTTCCTCATTACTTTTGGCTTGATCAGCAAGCTTCCTGTAAGTCCTGGACACTACCTGCTAAATGGATGCAGTTAGGATTGATTGCTGTTGGCAAGAGTCTGGCTTTTGTTAGAACTTTGATTTTGCTTTCATACACATCTGTATCTTTCGAGTCTGAATATCTATATTATCAGATAAATGTTTGTTATTGGTCAGAAAAGAACTTTTCTGCCATTTGTAATCTTCAGTAAAAAGACACTATAAGGAAACATTAGAAAATGATACAAGAAACAAATAAACTGCTAGAGTAGTCAGAGTTCTATTGTACCGGTATAGTAAGTGTTACGTTTTTATTTATTAATTTATATTTTGGTACTGGGAAGGTCCGACTGGGTCATGTGATACCCCTTTTCAGCAGAGAAAAACGATGTCATTGTTGCTGAAGGAAAGCTGAGCCAAGTGTCCACTACTCTGCTTCATTATAAATTTGGTCTAACAGTTACAGTTATAGAGATAGATTAAAAAGAGGCAACTCTTAATTAACAGACTATAATAAATAGTTATCCTAGGCCAAACCCACACAAAATAACTTCTGAATTATAGCTTACAGAACTAGCTGTCTGGTCTTTTACCAGACACACAGGTGATGCTGCTCCTCAGTTAAAAAAAAAACAGAAAACTGACTTATTAATGGAAAAAATAAACATTATTTTTGATGATTTTTCTTCAGTTAGATTAACTGATAATTGTTGCTCATAATACATATTACAACATATGATTTAGTGGAAACTTCATTGTTTTTGTAGTTTTTCTTCTGGTGATGTACTTTAGCCTTGAGAGTTATATAATACAGAAAATGAGGTTCAGGTTATAGTGCATACGGAATGCTAGAACAGCAATATTCTGACAATGGAGCTGACAGAATGTTGTAACCCTGAATTCCATGGAAAATATTATGTGGTATACATTCCATATAATGAAAGGAGAGAATGCACGAATGATAAAGGATCAGTGAACAAAACTAGCTCAAATAAAGAGCAACTCGATCATTTCTAATCAAAAAGCAGAACAGAGGAGTAGGATTGCCACAGCTTAAGATGCCAAAGGTAGGACATTCGTCATGGAATTATAAGATTTTCATAGCACAAACCATATCCACAACCAATGCAAAGGACAGGATGTCACTTTCTTGCCCACATTAAATTTCCCTCTTGAAGAATATTTGTTTGTTTTTTTTTTTACTCATATAATATTAAGGTTTTTTTTTGGATACAACGTAAACATTTCATGCAACCATTAGAGGAAACCAAGGAAATATTTTTGTTCCTTACACCTCAGGACAGTTGCCATTTTTCTGTTTTTTCACTGTATGTAACTGCCCATATAGGGAGTACCTTTCAACTGTCCAGATTTTTGCAGACTGTCCAGATTTTTGTCTCATATTTTTGGTCTGTTCCTCATATTTGTGGTTTTCTATCAAATCACTGAGAAGTGAAGTCACTAAATAATGACATATATCTGAGTTTCAGATGTCGGTTCCTTCAGAAAAAGCATGCTAACACAAATCCTGTTATTTTCGCAACTTTCTAAGATTATGAGAAAAATATTTAAAATCTGTCCCTGTTTTGGGGCCTTTATTCCTACTTTAGTTTAGGCTGTGTCCAAACTTTATGTACTAGAGGTTGAGTGATATGATAGAGACTGTCCTGCATAATGTGCAGTAAGAGGTTGAGGGATATGATAAAGACTGTCCTGCATAATGTGCAGTAAGAGGCTGAGAGATATGATAGAGACTGTCCTGCATAACGTGCAGTTAGAGGTTGAGGGATATGATAGAGACTGGCCTGCATAATATGCAGTAAGAGGTTGAGGGGTATGGTAGAGACTGTCCTGCATAACGTGCAGTTAGAGGTTGAGGGATATGATAGAGACTGGCCTGCATAATATGCAGTAAGAGGTTGAAGGATATGATAGAGACTGTCCTGCATAATGTAGGACAGAGGATAATCCTACTGATGAGACAGTTCAACACAGCATTAAAGCCACTCAAATACATTTCCTGCAGATCCCTGACAAGGAATATATACCTGATTACATGTCAATAATGAAGTAAAAGTTGCAATCTCCACGAAAGGCAGCATGCAATTGTCTGACTGCATTTTCATTCAGAAACAATATTGATTTATTTATTTTTTTCATTTTTTTTTTAACAAAGTGAAAGTGCTTGTACAGACCATTTAATATTAGTTATTGGTTTGAGTTATATCTTTATCTTTTAGGATGCTAATCTGGGACTACACTATGACTGTTTTATCACCTCAGAGGATGATTATGTAAGTCATAAAATGCAACAAATATGCATTAAAAGATATTAGCTAATTCCTCAGTGTGCTAAAGCACGGCATCACTGACCATGTACCCTGTCTTTGAGAAGTGTACTACAGTCATTTATAAAATGACTCTGAACTTCCTGGAAGAGAAAACAGATAAACTCTGATTTGCAGCCAGAAAAGATTAAGGCACAGCCAGATATTTCACTTATATCACTAAAAATAGTTCTTGTGTGACACATTTACATAACATTTGGTCGAAACACATAACATCGACACATGAAATTCACAGCATTCCACCCTTTTCCCACTGTAGAGCGACCCTGGAGTTAGAATAAATAGATAGGGGGGTGGGGGTTGGGGGGGGCAGAGCCCCATGCAATATTTAGATAAATATTGTCATTTTTGTTATAACTATCCACATGTATGTTTACAGTTTATTATGTATGTGGGGGGCTTCACCCCCACCCCCCAATGTGGGGGGCTGTGCCCCCCACCCCCTATGTATTTATTCTAAATCCAGGGTCGCGCTACAGTAGGGAAAGGGCATAATGCTGTGAATTTCATGTGTCGATGTTATGAGTTTCGACCAAATGAGTTTTCGGTGTTTTGAGCTTTAGGTGTGTCTGAAAAGTTTGTTGATCATATGAGCTTTTGATCATATGAAATAGACCCATATATATATATATATATATATATATATATATATATATATATATATGTGTGTGGATATGGGTCCCCTTCAGATGGTCGAACTTTTATAAACTTGACTTTCATATGATTGAGACCATATGATTGAACTTTTAAAAGTTAGAACGGTCGGAATGGGGATCTCCATAGAACACGGAATGGGAAGATTTCCCTTTATCACAATGTAGTGAAATCTCGGAGTTGGTATATTTAAATAGCAGGGTGGGGGGGGTGGGAGATGCAGCGTAGCAGTGGTTAGTTTTTTTTTTTTTTTGTTAAAAGGTTTTATCTGATGAAGTCCTAGAGTAAGGGACGAAAACGCATGTGATTTTGTTCAATAAAAGCGTTCAAGTACGTGGTTGGTGTCACTTTCGTGTGTTGAATTGGAAACAGTATCGCATTCCACTCTACGGCTTTTTTTGTTTGGATTGTTTTTTTTTTTGTTTCTTTATTTTTTTTCACATTTTCAAACATTCAAATGTTCGATCATGTGGTCTTGGCCATATAAAAGTCGAACATTTGGATGTTCGATTATGTGAAATAGACCCATATAGCATATAGACATTGTGGGAAAATGTAATTTTATCAATGTATGGAAAAGCCAACACAGCTGATTGAACTGTAGCATTTTTTCCTGAGTGAAATTGCAGTATAGTGGGAAGTGGAAAATATGCCTTTTTCCCATTGTAATGCAATCTCAAGTTGGTATATATATTTTGCAGGGGTGTGGGGTTACATGGGTGCTTGCCTCCCAGAAAAAAAAGATGCTTTTTTTTTATATTTTTGATGATTTGTTGCTCATACATTTGAGTTTGAGTATTTGTGTTTTATATTATGTCATACATCCAAATACATATGTATATAAATTGTTATACCGAGACTGAATATTTCTTAAACAAGCATTTCCTGAATCCTTGTAGGGTGTAGTGATGGATAATCCATGGCAGAAGGCATTCAGTAGGGATGTAAAGGAATTAATAGTTTAAAGGTAGCTACATGTTTAAGTGAATTTAATAGGTTTTATAGAACTGATGCTACTTTCCCAGAAAACAAAATTACATTCAGGGGTCATATAGGTGTTAAACATTGGATAGCTATGGATAGAGCTGTTTTATTCTTGGTAGCAGATACAAGACACTGAGCTTGGAGACTGGAAGATAGAGAGAGAATATGAACCTATTTTGTGTAACGTGTGTGTCAGGGAATAACTGGGGAACTGCAGGCCAGTGTTTAGTTATTCTCCATTATTTTGAAAATAATGCAAACAGTATAAGCAGAGCCTGATAAGCAAGACAGTGCGAGACAGGTACAGAAAACATGGATTTGTTAAAAGGAATCCTGTCAGAACTTCTTTATAAAGTTTTCCAAAGCCTTGTTAGGACCATAAAGAGGCAACATTATCATCTGAATTTCTAATTCGACTTTAAAAGTCAGTGAAGAAGATTGCATGAGTGAACCTGGATTATTGTGAGATTAACAGATGCTATGTGCACTGTGTAGTGTTCCTTGTCTTTATTACCCCATTGAGGAATTTTAATGTAGTAATTAAAGAAATAAATAATTTAGTAACTTGCAACCAGTGTCTTTTTCATTCTTTAATTAGTTAAACCATAGCTACTTGTCGTGACATCCTTTGTCTACTGTTTGAATTTCTGAAAGGTATTAAGCACAAATGAGAAGTACTGTCCAAATCAAATTCACAATAGAAAATTGTTTTACAGTCAGAAGGGAAAGATAGATAACAATTGCCCCTACTGCAGAGAGAGTTATTACCAGTGGCTAGGTCCCTTGATTTCTGTTACATTTGCTCATTTCTACACTATGAGGATATTCATTTGCATGGTAGAGTATGCTCTTCTGCCCAAGGAAAGATCTGGCATCACATCATCTGGATTTAGGTAAAGGTTGATTTTAAAATGAACAGGCAGGGGAACAGAACCAGAAGTACTGAAAACTGTATAGATGATACTGAACCCCCATGAGATTGGTAAAGGAAGGCTGAAAGGAAGTTAGTAGATGCAGAAGATGTCATGAGGAAGAGGCAGAAATGGTGCACATGTCCTGGGACTGAGGGTGGGCACACGAAGTCTGGATGAAGGTACAGAAAAATTGGAAATATATATTAAAAAAAAAAAATAAGCAGAGCATATACTTGGGAATTCTGTTTACTGGACATGAAGAAAGAGGGCAGCATCTGGAAAGAAAAAGAAATGAACATTGCCAGAATGTTGAAAACCAAATTTGAAACAATCATCCTTCAAAACTGAAGGGGGCCAAAAGAATATGGAAGCATGAATTACACACAAGGAAATAGGTTGAATAGATGGTGCAGACTGACAAGAATGAGGAAAGGAGGGATAGGAAAATGAAAAACAATGGAAAGAGGTATTAGAATAATATCCAAGTAAAAATCATACCAGGAAGAAGGAGAGGCTGAGCTCAAAGGGTTCTGCTAATGTTACATGCAGTTGGTTTCCATTTAAACCCTAGACTAATAATGTCCTACAACAATTCAGGTTAAAATGAATTTCTATCAGTAAGACATATAGACAGCATCAATCATGCTCAGCTGGAAGCATGGATGGTAGTATACAAACCCAAGATTATGGTAAGTAATATAGCAATAACCCACGCCTGGGTGTGGGTAATGCTGGATTTACCCACGGTTGGCGTGGTTCACCCCTCGGGACCAAACAAAGCCAACCGTGGGTAAATACAGCATTACCCACACCCAGAAGTGGGTTATTGCTATTATACCATGACATTATTTAAGAAAAGAAACTATTACTTTTCTTAAATAATGGCATAGTATAATGCCTGTTTACTGCCCTTCCGCAGATGTCTGGCATCCGCAGCAGTTCTGATGTACTGCGCGCCTGCGCAGTACATCAGAGTTGTAGCAAAACGGAGAAAGCAAGATCTCCGTTGCTTTTTACTGTTTCGCTATGTTAAATGAGTTTAACATAGCGAGACAGCTTTAAAATAAGCAACGGAGATGTCCGTTGCTTATTTTAAAACTGTCTCGCTATGTTAAACCCATTTAACATAGTGAACAGTAAAAAGCAATGGAGATCTTGCTTTCTCCGTTGCTTTTTTAAAACCTGTCTCGCTATGTTAAATGGGTTTAGCATAGCGAGACAGCTTTAAAATAAGCAACGGAGATCTCCGTTGCTTATATTAAAGCTGTCTCGCTATGTTAAACCCATTTAACATAGAGAGACAGTGTTTTAAAAGTAGAGTTATACTAATGGAAAAAAGTCCGGGCGACTGGACCTTTTTCCATTAGTATAACTTGATTTACAATGTGCACGTTGGCCAATCAGCGTGCACGTTTTGAGGGGGTCATGGTATAATAAATATTACCCCCACACACCATACTGCCAATGCATGCTAACCTTACTCCTACCCCTAACTGCAACCCCATACCCTACCTTATAAAACCCTTTCTGTAACACAACCAGTAGACAAGACAGTCTGATTCATACCAAATACAGCGGCTCACATACACACCACTAAATTTATCCCCTTACATAGCCCTTAATCTAACTCAAAAACACTTGCATGCTCACTGCCACCTCTTAATGCAGAAACGTTTGGTATATCTAAAAGTTTTGGCATTAAAAACCCAAACCCATTACCTTACCCATACACAGTTCATCTTCCTTCTTTCGACAGCTGCATCTGTAGATCATCCCTCTTTCAAAAGCTGCAGCACTCAGTAATGAGTGCTTTCGATGAATTTTGCAAGCAGTTCACTCTCTTGACAAAAAGATTCAACAGAGTGAAGTGAACCTGCTTGAGCATATAAGAGCATATAGCATTACCAATGGAAATAAAAAAAATGTAATCTTACAGACTAGCTGGTCAGGCTCTATAGAAAGAATTTAGCCCCATTCTGTACTGCTACAAAGTGATCTTTAGTCTGTAGTCCAAATTTGTAGTCACGATCTGTCCTAACTGTGTGTGGAGCTCATCTGTGGTCTGTGCTTTCACTACCAAATGAATGGGGAAATCTGCAAAGAATCCCTAATTGATAGTGTCATGGCTGTGTGATGAGAGCTGAGAAGGGCAATCCAGCTGCCTAACTGATTATAATGACTGCTTGCAGGGACCAAGTGACACCTCTTCTACAATGCCCATCACACCTGCTAACAGCTTGTGCCTGAGGCAGACACCCTTCTTCTGACCATAGGTATTTGTTTAACATTAGGGAATCTTAGTTTGCACCCTATCTAAAATACATAATTTCTCTAAGGCTGTCTACAATAAATAAATAAAGTAATTAATACACCACATCTGGTGCAGTACTATTGACCTCAGCATTAAAGTCAGTAAATGTGTCATCCTGAAACTCCATACTCAAATTAAAAAGGCATATGAACAAGGCACAGATGGATTATACCAGGAATTTATAGGTCCCTTAACTAGGTCAACCTAGGAAATTGTGAAAAGGTGTTAAACAACTTGGCACCTGTAAAATCTTTATAAAATGATCTCTTGACTACTATTACACAGCATTTGTGAACTCTGAGGTTCCTTATTTAGAATCCCTTTTTCACAAGATTGTTTACTTCCATCCCTTCTTCTTCAGGAGCACAACCAGAAAAGAAATCCAGAACAACACATTCTGCACCCATAACTTCTTAAAATGACAAGCCTCTCTTATATAATATCTTTCTTTAACCACTAACGTTATCCCGATAATTTCAAGCTTGTCCTTATTAATGTCAGTTGCAAAAATGCTACTCCATCTTCTATTTCAGACTTTCATCCCATAGCCAACCTCTGTCCTATAGCCAAGATGTTAGAAACGATGCTCTATAAATAATGACATGTCTGAAAAACATGGTATCCTTAAAAGCCCAACATGGTTTTCACCCAAATTTTAGTACATTAATAACCATTTACATTCTAACTGACCAAATTTTCAGGAACGTGGAACAGAAGAAAGTTACTAGATCTTTAAATGGCTTTTGAAGAAGTGGACCATGATTTGCTGCTAGATAAGCTTACTGATGTTGACTCCTCTAGGAAGGTAGTTCATTGATCCAAGAACTACCTGGTAAATAGAAACTTCTGCATCTATGGTGAACATGTTTGCTACCTAATAGGCACTACTCATCAGTGGGTCCCACAGAGCTGTCAACAACCTACAGTGGGATCCATCCCATTCAAACTGTATTAGATATACGTATGAAATTGTTCTACTTAAAGCAAATAAGTGTTCTCCCCTGTTGAAAAAATGAATTGCAGTATGAGTTTGTAAATATATGAAATTGGCTACACAAAAATAGATTGGAAATTAATAATAACAAAACTTCTGTTATGCATTTTATCTCCCCAAAAGCTCAGTGGTATATGCAACTTTGGCATTACTGATCCCCAAAACTCTCCTCTGACAGTCACATCATAGCAGAAATACCTTGGAGCACACTGGACCTGAATCTTTCTTCTCACACACATATAGAAGCTTAGATATCCAAAGAGCTTCAGTGTCATAACACTACAAAATTTCTACTTTGCTAACTGTTGATACTGTACATACAACTGCCATTGATGTTTTACGAAGATGGGAATACAGTTTTCCAATTATTATCCTGATTTCTGCTCAAAATACAGTACTACTCCAAACAGCTGAGAATAAGATTCTGATATTTATCAAATTAGCCAAGTAATCTAGAACAGCAGTGCTTTACTCTAAACTCCAACAGATGCCTCCCAGTCACTGCTAGGGCCTCCCTGCTGCTTAATATCTTACTTAATATACAAACTGCTGAATGAATACTTCTGCTGTCCATTACTGAGCAGATTGCACTTCACTGACCAGGCTTATTCCTTTAGAAAGAGTAAGGTCATCCTACTACCCAAACCCCCCCTTCACTCTTGAAAACAGAGAAAGAGCATTTTCTAAGTTAGAACCAGCTATGTGAAATGACATATGTGAAGAGATTAGGGCAAAAGTCAAACTACTATCCTTCAAGAAAGCTTTAAGAGATAATCTATTTCTAGATAACAAGTGTAATTGCTACAAAGATGCAGCTTCGACTACATACATTAACAGAGACACTCATTGATAGCTTCTCTGTTTAAACACTTCAACAAAATGTGATGGCTGTGTAAACCATAGCATGAATGCAAACTGCTAACTACTGGCTGAATATAGCTTTCCCCTGTACATAGCTCTATAAAGAATTTGTGTTTTATTAATTCCTACAGAAGACAGCACCTATGATATGCATGATATTTGTATATTGTTTGCGTATACATCTGATTTCCTATAATCTCTAATTGTTCGCTATTTGAAGTGTCAGCTTTATTCTTTCAGTTGAACTGTTATAGTCATTCCCTACTGCAACATTTTTTGACCTGGTGCTTCTACTAGTGATGTAACGAAAGGTTATCTTATGTACGTACTCAATATTTGCTCTTTCTTTTGTTGTATGACACTGTGTTATGTTCTTATTGCATTGTAGTAATCAAGTGCTTTGTGCTTCTTTTCTGTATGGCTTGGGTTGTGGTTGAAAAGGTTCCTTGTACCAGACCACCTACTTGGTAGGCAAAGAGTAAATAAATAAATAAATAAATAAAACAGGTAAAACAATTTTCTGCCAGTTTCCTTGACTGAGTTTATTGATGATGTCATGTTTTGACTTCAGTATGTATTTCAGTCATAGACTGTGCATTTTTTGGTTAAGTTCAATATTGTATCCAAAAATTAAACTATCATCACCCCAATAACTCACGCTAATCTGCTAGGAGTAGAAAATGACAATAAATTGAAATTCAGTATTCACATCCCTCAAACCATTAAGAATACCCACAAAAAACTAGGTCTTCTATACAGAAACAAACAATTTCTAACAACAAACACAAAATCTACTATCGCTTGCACATACCACTGGTCAACTCTCTTATATGCCTCTCCACTTCTAATCAACCTCCACAAAACTGATCTAACTAAACTGGAATCTTATTACAATACAATTGCCAAGTTTGCCACTGATGCCTCATGTAGGACATATCACTGTACAGCTCTTAAACAGCTAAAATGGTTAGGACTTCCTCAACTGCTACACTTTAATCAATTAACCTTTACCCACAAAATAAAGTACCTAGCAGATAAAACTCCTGCTCTCCAAAATCTTATACAACCATACACCATCTCTACATCCCTCCGTTTCAGTAACAAACTCCTTCTAGACATCATCAAAGCTAACAACTCAGCTGGGGAATCCCTCTTCTTAAACTTAATTCATAAAATTTGGAATAAGCTGCCAAACCCAATAACCACAAATCACTCTATGCCACAATTCAAAAAGCTCCTAAAATTACAATTAATAGACACTTGGGTCTGTTCTTCCAACTGTCCTGGTTAGGACTTACCTCAGTTTGTTTAACTAAATATTGCTCATTGAGTGTTATCTTTCACCAAATATTTGACCTCATCAGTATAGAAACATTCTCTTTTTCATTTAAATTGCATATATTCATGTGTGATGTGTGATGTAAATATTTACTACTAAGAATTGCATTGCCAATAATTATGTAACTGTTGTTTGTGAATACTTGTGTATTTTGTCACATGTTTTTCAACTTCTGCAATGTTTATATTTGCTATAACTGGAGCTTTTCTCCCCGGGCCTCCACTGAAAAAGGACCTATGTCCAGTCAGACTTTCCCGGTAAACAAATGTAAAATAAATAAATAAAGTTCTTTCTGCTGAAACATTTGATTCCAAAACACAGTACACGCTATGTAATATTATGGAATTTGTAACAATATGTCCTCCCCGTGGTCGAGTGGCCTCCGAAAGACATACGTGAATGGGCGTGCCTTCGCTGAAGGTTGGGCGTCGTGCTGACAACTCGGCACCATAAAAAATCTACTGCCAATCATTAGCGGACTGGAGTTCTGCTGTGGTGACCCCTAATCGGGAAAAGCCGAAAAGACAAACACGTATTTTGTTATGGAATTTGCAACAATATGTATTTTGTTATGGAATTTGCAACAACATGTACTTTGTTAAAAGACCATTTCAGCCATGCACTATGTACCCGTCATACACTTTGAAAATAGGGTGTTCCACATTTTGCTTCTTTGTCATGTATTGCTCTACCTTCTACATTGGCCTCTTAGCAGGTTAAGAAGCATGTTTGCAACAGTCCTGTTTTAGTTTTTGTGACCTGTGCTATAAATTCATATTTAACAGGGATGTTCTAAAAAAGATCTTTTATCAGCATAGTTAAATATTCTACAACAGCATTATCAGCAGTCTCTGGTAATGGAACTGTAGAGAACCCATTAACATATGTGTCTTGAAAACTATAACCTATTTGTGAGATGTATGCTATCATCATTTTAGCTTATCTCAGAATTCTTTCTAATACAACAGTAGGTTTGTGCCGAATAATATAATAAGGGTTTTATGTCCAGTAACCAACTTAATGCTCTATGCCAGAGAAACTGGTAGAACTTTTTCACTACCGAAATTTAAAGCCAATGTTTCTTTATCAATTTGACAATGAATTTATCTCAGCAGGAGAAAACAGTTCTTAATGCATAAACGATTGAGCTTTCTTGCCATGAAGGTATGAGATGCTTAATTACTGCACTTATGCTATAGGCTAAAGTGTCACAAAATCCATTTGAAATTATTCTCTTTTCACAAAGGCATGAGTTGTTGAATCATGGTCATATCTGTGCTGTAGACTGTGACATAATAAGAGATGAATTACTTACACGTCAATAACCATTTCTTTTGCTGAAAAAATGTACTCTCAGGCTGAGAAAGACACACTTAGTTCCTTTTTTTAACTAGTAGTTATTAATAGTGTTCCATCTCCTTATCACAAGTCAGCATTTCCTTGCATTTTTCTGATGTTATTTCCATTGTCATGATTCATTATCTTTCAGGAATCTGTACAGTATTATTAATGGTGTACTTTGGTTTGGTGTGAACTTTCTAATTAATTAATGAAGCCAAAAAAATTACTCTTTTTGCACATTTGGGGGATGTCTCTTGAATGACTTTCACCTTCTGTGTGGAACGCTATATCATTTTAGGGTCTAAAATATGCCAAAGTTATTTGGTTTACAATTTACCAAAATAATATTTTGTTTTTTAAGACTCAGGCAGCTTCTACAACACACTATGGAAGTTATTGAAATGCTCATGTTATATTTACCATGGTTTGATTAGCAGATGGCTTTTTCCATTCTGAAGTGCTAGTTTACTGTTTTCAAAGATCACATGGTCATGAAATGTATCTTTTCATGAAATGAAATGAGGACTATTTGGACAAGTAATCATTTCACTGATACCATGAAATTCTAGCAGGTTGGTAATAACCATGACCCAGTATCTAAGGATGTTTAAAGTGTCACAGAATAACAGCACATCTCATGTTGTGAGTATGTATCATACCAGCTCTTTTACAACAGGCTCCATTTTTCAATATAGAAACTGGAAGAAACAAATAAGCTACTATTACATTTATTTTAATGTGTCCTCTGATGGAGTGATAGCTTAGCCATTTATCCTGCTTTATCATTCACAGATGAGTTGGCAATGACAGTTTTCTAATTTGTTTGCCAGGTAAGCCTACTGGACAGACACCCTTTTCCAGGGATGACCTTGAAACACTAGGCAAATGGAGGAGAAAGGAACTGAAAATTGTACCCTTGACTTGTTAACAGCTCAGAACCTTATTCCTCTGAACTAGTTGCCATGGATATCACTTGACTGCCATAATCATTGCACTTCTACCAATCATATAATAGAACTGTGACTTCTAACACAGATAAACTAAGAAAACTGATCAAGTTAAGGAGTATCTGGTACAAATGATGCCTTCAAAAAGCCTGTGATAATAGGGTTATGCAGACTGCATCATGCATCAAGGTCATTAAACTTACTAAACAGGCTCCATCTTTTCAGATGTCCAATCCTAATACCCATAATAATCTCCTAGATAGCCAAGGTTTATATATAATATGCCATGTTACAAGGTTATCATATTTCTGAGATAACGGATGATAAGTAGATGCAGAGTTGGTTCAAATGCACATTGGCCACCAAAGAGGGAATTTCCTAAGTTACAGCTTTGTCAGATTCTGTGTTTACTCAGGGTAAAAACTAAATGAAAACTCTAGCCAAGCTAGAACTTCCAATAAGTGACCTCCCAAACCTCCTGTAACAGAGGCACATGGGATATACGCAAATGACCCTTATGAACATCAGGTGTTTCAGCTATATGGCGATTCTGATTGCCCATGACTTTTATGTTTGAAGTCGTTTTAATGGACAATTTCAGGCCAATAAAGCCAAACCACACTAGCTATGGATATGCATATTTCGGCCTTGTTATGACCTCGTCAGCATAGCATAAGCAGAGTGTTTGACTAAGCATAAGAAACACAGGGTTGTTATACCCAGCTGATGTCCTTTACTCAGGGTGGAACCACCTACATGAGCAATGTGGCTTGCTTTGCTCATAATGGAAAATGAATGCTTATCCTTGACCACTCCTGCCACAGATAAAAGTGGGAGGTTGATGGGCTAGTTAGCAGCTACAAAGAAACAGAAAAGCCCCATGTTGCAAGTGCTGTAGGTGTGAAGAGTTTGGGGAAACAATGAGAACAAAGATTGCTATACGCAGTGATATAAAACAATGATGGCATAAAACACATTGTGACAGTTTCTGAAGAACAGGATGAGTATTTCTTACTACTTCCATTTCTTTCTTTTTTCCATTTTATCGAGTAGTCACGGTTACAAAAAAAGTACAAAGTAAACATTGTCCATTCACAGACATTCAATGACCAAAGCAACAAAACATTAAAAGAAGCCATAAAATTAACTTAACAATCACATTAAATGTATTTATCATATATATATATCATAACAGTTCCCCTGCATTAACCTATATCTGTTTAAAGAGACATCTGAAAAGGGAATTAATAATATCTAATTTACTTTCACTATACATATTTAGATAACTAATAGAAAAGTCTGATTCTATTCCACATCTTTTTTAACTTTATTCTATCCTCCTGTTCACAAAGCAGCCTATTATAAGTCCTCACACTATTTAGCCTAATATCATCCATTTGCCATATAAGATCCACTTTCAATGCTGTCTCTATACTACTTCTCATGAAACCTAACAAAACTGAAATTATAAGCTTTTCTGATTCAGACATTCTTGATTTTCCCCTGTTAATCCTAACAAACAAAACTCCCATCTAAGAAAGACCTTTTTCTTAAATATACTTTCACATTCTTTAATGCAAACTCTCCAATATTTCCTACCCATACCACAATGCCAAAACATCAAAACATATGTATAAGACCACCATTTGCCTCCCCACATCCTCAACATTTACGTCTACCAAACATATTAAAAATGTGAAGGGGAGACTTAAACCATTTATGAATCATACACATATAATGGTCCTGGACCATAGGTAAATCCTCAGTTTATTCATCCGTAGTAGGCACTCCTGCCACATTTCTGGGGACAAGTTAATTCATAATTCTGCAACCATTTTTGCCTTTGACTCTCCATTTTACTTCCATATTTATGCTTAATAATCATTCTGCATAATTTACTGGAGAGACTTTCTTATTCCCACCCACTAATTGCCTAGGCAATTCCACTTTTACCTGGGTATCCATTACTTCTAATACATCTTTTATACCTAATCATTTAATTGTCTTACTTCTTTCTTAAGTTGTTGGACATATGACCATACTTTCCTTAGATTTTAAAATGTAGATTATTCCAAAGGCCATTGCATAATAAGCCAGCAAACATTCCAATAAAGCTATCTGTAATATCTAACATTACAAGTGCACTGAGCCCTTTCTCTATGTCCCAATCAAATAAAGTTAAATCTGAAGACTATAGTATAGATACCACTACAGCTAATGTGTACAGTTCAGAATCGGGCATCCTCCTAGCCTCCCTGCTTTTAAGCAATAGTCTTTCTTTAGGTATCCTTCCTATATTTACATTTTATTCTTCTACTTAGTACAGTATAAAAATTTGAAAGAAACTGGGAGAGGCATGTCTTTCCCTTGTAGAAACAAAAGTGCTAGATCTGACTGCATACAGAAGTGACCCCGGAGCAGTCTTTATCCCAAATATTTGCACTGTCAGAGGGTATGAGAGTCCCTAGTAGCATGACATTATAGCCAGTAAGGCAGTGATAAGCTGGTTGCTAGAGTGGTCTATGTGGCTGCTGGATGCACCATCTGCAGAATAGACTGACCATTATTTTTCTCAGCCTTCTTCAAATTCCACCATTCACTGATAATTTAAAGGGAGTGTAATTTTGATGTTGAAGTCTCAATTCCATCTGCTACAATGCATTGCATCCC
Organism: Protopterus annectens; assembly: GCF_019279795.1. NCBI lineage: Eukaryota > Metazoa > Chordata > Ceratodontiformes > Protopteridae > Protopterus > Protopterus annectens. The sequence continues at coordinate 451,563,086 of NC_056747.1, forward strand.
TATTTCTCTATACTGACCCTTGTAGTGTGTCATATTTATCTTGTCTTTCTCCACTCCAGAAGAGTTCTTCACCACCTTCTGCCCAGTTTTGCACCATTCTCTGATACTCATTTCTTCTTGCAGTTGTTCATTCATCCATTTATATTTCTGTTGCTTTCGTGTCTATATCTTAGCTTATGGTATGCCATGCCTTTCATAGTTTTACTTCAACCTTAAAATGGGTTTCTTTCATGGCATAAGCTTTGCTTTTGCTGCTTTTCTGGTTGTTACCCTATATAAGAACCCTCATCTACCAAGTTTCTTGCTAAGCACACTGCTTGCTCTTTGTTATGTTTTCTGTCTTTCCTAATGTTCTTCTGCCCTCTTGTTGTCATTATGTATTTGCATACATTTTTCTAGAAATAATATTTAAAATATGAAAACAGTAATAAGAGTAAAAAAGGCATACTTCATTTATGAGTACTGCAATGGTACATATGGGAAGTAATCCTATATTGCCACCTACAGTTAGATTGGAGAGAGGTATGAAGCAGTATTATGAGTGGGTGATGGTATGCCTCTACCGCAATGCCCATGTCTTCTAACATAAGGTGAATCAGCAGCCAATTCTGTATGCATGACCCCAAAGCTTCAACATGTACATGCACATCTTTAACCCTCAAAAGTGTGAATGTATATGTGTGAGTCTTCAATAAACTAGAGAAAAGTGAAGCTTGCTGGTACACTACAATTGTATTTCTTGCAAGGGGGCTTTGCCACTTTGTACCCTTTGACATAGAAATCTATAGCCCACACATTTTATTTATATATACTACTTCTGAAATAATTGTACTACAGAGTATGAGAAATTATCCATGATACCATAATTTCAGAATTAGTATATGACAAATGAATTTCCTCTTGTGTGCTTATACCTGTCACTGCTGCATGTAAATACATCAAGGTTCTGACTTGCTCCCACAGTCCCTTTGTAATTTTCCCACTTCCCACTCCATTTACACAATTCATCTACTGAAAGTTTGGTAGCAGAATACTTCATCATTGTAATAATCCATGTCAGGGTGTCAGCTATTCTAAGGTTTATTCAGAGCTGCAGGAAAAAAAAATCATATACAAATGGCAAATAGCTTGGATTTATAAACAATTGCTATGTGGGTACACAGTACTAATAGAATGGAGTTTGATTTGCAGGGTGGCTCACAGTTATGAAGGTAAGGCATTAGGCATTGTGTTTGAATTTCCACACTTTTGACATATGTACTAATTAGGAATCTCAGCTCACATATGACACTGTCTATTCTCTAGTTACCTGAACACATTATAATATAACAGACAGTGCCAGGAAGTGTGGTGAGATAGACAAAATCCAAAACTACACATCAGTCCTGTAAGTGATTAGTCTTGTCTATTTACAACATTGTTATTCCATCCGTCCATCCATCCATCCATCCATCCATCCATCCATCCATCCATCCATCCCTCCACAACCGCTTTTGTACATGTATGAAAAGAATACATATGTGCTCATTCCACTAGAATGCAATTGCTGTTTTACAATATTTATGTATTTATTTATTTTACATTTGTTTACAGGGATAGTCCAACTGGACACATGTCCTTTTACAGCAGAGGCCCAGGGAGAAAAGCTCTACATTCAGTACAGAAAAACAAATAGTTGAACAATTTGATAACAATATGATCATCTATACAGAAGCAAAAAATTGACACTAGATAAAAATACAACTTTTGATACAAAAACAAAATTTGACACTAGATAAAAATTACAACTTTTGATACAGAAACAGAAATTGACACTAGATAAGCATTATAACTGACTTTAGAGACAGATACTACTTATAGAAATTAATTAGTGCAAGTTTAGCATGAGCTAGTTCAACTATTAGAAACTTCAGTAGAAAATATAATTCCTGATACCGAAGAAAAATTACAGTAGGTATAATTGGATATGAAACTATCTGGGTCGTAGAAGCAGTGAAGATTAGGTAATGCATGGACATAGCCAGGAATTAATTATGTGTGATTTAGATGAGTTTTTGAACAGCATAATAGTGGAGGCAGAAGATAAAGCAGGGGGAAGGTTATTCCAGGATTTAGCTACATTATGGGAGAATAGTGCTTTACCTGCAGTGTTGTTAGCCTTAGAGATACAAAGGAGTGATTTGTTAGTGGAGCAAAGGGGACAATTTGATTTGTAGGGCGTGAGTAGGTGACTTAGTGCTGGGGTTCTATCGGGATGTCTCACAATACTGTAGGCAATGATTAGTTGATGATAATTGAGTAGTTGTGGAAATTCTAACCATTGTAGTTCCTTTAGAGCCTGACAGTGATGGGTTCTGAAGGTGCAGTTATTAGTGAACTTGGCAGTTTTGTTGTAACATGTCACAAGTCTAGCAAAATCATGTTTTCTAATGTGGGTAAGGATTGGCGCCGCATACATTAGAGTGGACAATAGATGGGTTTGGGCTAGGGAGATTCTCGCTTGTTTTGAAAGAAAGTTTTTGTGTCTGTATAGTTTTCCCATTTTTTATAGACTTTTTTGATGGTTTGTGGAATGTGGACATCAAACTGTAGGTTTTTGTCAATTTCTACACCCATGAGTTTGATGTGATCAGAGGTGGTGATGATAGTACCATTTTTGGAAGTGATTGAGAAGGATAGAGAGGTAGGAATAGATTTGTTGGGGGTGAAAAGAACAAATTTAGTCTTTTTGAGATTTAGGATAAGTTGGATCTGAGTAACCCAACTTTCCATTAAGCTAAAGGAATCCTGACTGAGTTGTAACGTGGTAAGTGAGGGTGCAGAGCAGATAAGAGTCAAATTATCTGCGTACTGTATGAGTATAGCAGGGTGGGTGGAGGTATGAAGATTGTTAGTGAAAACGAGAAAAGAAGAGGACCTAATATAGAGCCTTGCGGTACACCTATGGTTGTTGGGAGTAGAGAAGATAGTATACCTTGCCATTGGACAGACTGCTGCCTATCTGACAGATCATTTTTAAACCAGGCAATAGTTGGAGGGGCAAAGGCTAGAGAGGCAAGGGTGTCTAGAAGTAGGGAGTGTGAGACCATGTCAAATGCTTTTGAGAGGTCTAAAAATATAGCAGATACAAAGTTATTGTTGTTTCTGTGCTGGTTTACCAGGTTAGTAAAAGAGAGAAGAGCAGTTGTTGTGCTATGGTGTTGCCGAAAGCCATGTTGTGTGGAGGAGAGAAGATTGTGTGAGTTTAGAAAATTCATTACTTGAAAGTAGATACATTTTTCGAGTAGTTTAGATAGAGGGGATAGAATCACAATTGGATGATAATTAGAGAAATCATAGGAATTATCACCTTTGTGAAGTGGAATAATATATGATACTTTCCATAGTTGAGGGATGTAGGCTTCCTGTATGGAGCGATTGATAAGAATGGATACAGGATAAGATATGGACTCAGAAGCTACTTTTAGGAAATTATCAATTGCCTTCTTTTTCTTTCCTTTCATCTACTACCATCTCATATGTTGCCCAACTTATAAATCACTATTCAGCATTGTTTCTGCCTTTAATCATGCCTTGGTTGGAATGTTTACCATTTTGATTGCTTGTCCATTAGCTAATGCCATTTCTCAGTTCATCCATCTAGGTAGGTCTTTCTCATGGGCCCAAATTAATGCAGCCAAAATGGCAACCACAACATAAATTATAATTTTTGGCATCTCCCAGCCTTTTTCCTTATTACCTACTTCCAGTCTTGTGTATTCAGTCCTCCTTTCCTTACCTCTTCATACCAGTCTCTAGCATGTAGCTTTTATTTTGTCAATGTGTCTGTTTACTACGATGGTCAGGTATATCTTCATTGATGTATAACATACAAGAGAGTCATCATAAGCAGTAATATGAATTTTTCATGTGAGATACCATAACATTTTAATTGACATCTAATATTTTGGATACTTTTGCTGCTAATACCTCTTGGTTTCTCTCCCTCATCTTAAGCACTGTAGGGGAAATAATAACATGTATTTCTCTCCTTCATAAGATTACAGGCAGGTCTAAACTTTCCTCTGTGATCCTTCCCACCTGAAGTCCAAAGACTTCTTTGAGTGAAATTGCTATCCAAGTAACTCTGCAAAGTACCCAAACTCTTGTAAAATTCATGGGAGTTTTTTTTTTATATATCATACAAAAACATGCAATCACTGGCAAATAAACAGATGCTTCTAAATTTAACCAACACTGAGGCTACTTTCAGTTTTTTCTGCCCTCTTTGAGAGGAGCTAGTGGGCATTCCTGGTTATTTCCATTACCTATTGCCACCTCATTTGTCCACCATTCAATGACCTCTACACATAGCACCAAACTTTTATACAAGACCATTGCCCCTGTAGTCGGTCAGTTTCCCCAGGCTTAGCTCCTTCTTTACTCTATGTAACCTTCATTACTCTTTCTAAAATGTGCCACTAAACTGTATCAAAGAGCTTTCCAATGTCAAACAAAATTCTCCCTGTCAGGTGATACATTATCCCAAAAGTTCAGCATTCATATCAGAACTCTCTATGCATGTCCTCTTTAGACAGATATGGTCATAGAAGACCTAAGTACTTATGTGGATAACTTTTCCTCTCATTTGATCATCATGTTTCCACCACAGTAAGGAACTCCTTCTATCTGTCCCAGTTAATTTCCAAAGAGAATATCTTCAAGTTCCAAAGAAGTCATCCTACCACTGTACTCTTCACTTATCAGACCTATCACAGAATACTGTTCTCCCTTTAATAGGTACAAATCCAAATATACTACACAACTGGAAAGGCACCAAAGACTTGTAACAGAGAAAATTAAAGGTTTTAAATCCTTCAACTACTCTGATAGACACTCTTTATACTCAGTAGCTTACAGGCTGCTGACAGGTGACTTGTGTTGCAGATTTTGAGCCATGAAAGACCCAACCTTACTTGACCTCCTATTTCTTTGCAAAAACAGTGGCTCTCTAAAAATCTGCTCTAGGCATGTAAATGGACACCAACAATAAACAAGGCTTGCTGTATAGCTAGGTTCCTAACTCAAATAATTCCTAGCCTATGGAATATGTTACCACTGCAGGTCAAACAAACTACTCCTTTGGCTATTTTTAAGGCTAGTCATGATAACTAGATGGGTAGACACACGTTTACACCAGGGGTATCTTGCAAGTTCCTGCTCGACTTGGCAGGTGACCTCTATTAAGTGATTGAAAAGGGGTGGTATAAGCTGTTACATTTGTCTGATTGAAGACGTGTATGTTTATAGGTATGTGATTGCTTGACTAGTATGTTCCTATGTTCCTATGTCAGTAATGCAAGCAAGACTGGGGTCATGAGTAGAATCCTTCCTTCTCCAAGAACAATGCCTAGGTTCAAAGAAAAGGTAATTGGCTAATCCTTAGTCCCACCAGGGGCTCCAATATCCTAGACCTGGTCATTACCAACATGGGAAATCAATGCTCCACACCTATGCTAACCCCTCATTGGTCAGGTCTGACCATAAGCTAATCACCCTTGACATCCACATCCCATCCCTGCCCCCCAGTAAGGAAACCTCCATAAAAAACTTCTCCAAAGCCAACTTCATGCTACTCAAGTCAGAAGTGACAAACTTCATGACACCCATGCAGACGGGAACTGAAAGCTCTACTGCTGAATCCTACATTAAGGCACTGTACGAGCACATCCACTTGTGCATGAATCATGCCATCCCCAATAGAACCAAGATGCTCTCCTCCAAAAAAAGGAAGGCAATCTGGTGGTCCTTTGCCATAAACAAACTTTACAACAAAAGGAAGAAACTGTTGCAGAAAAGAGGAAAATCGCAGGATGTAAAAAACTCCCTTACCAGCCTCAATAAGAAGCTGAGATCCCTCATAAAATCCTCCAAGCTAGTTACGAAAATGAAATTGCCAAAGATTCCAAAGACAACCACAAGGCATTCTATAGCTATGTCAAGAATCTAAATGACAATGCTCAGATCTGCTCTGAGCCACAACAGAATGGCATTAAATATACTGATCCCAAGGATATTGCCAATATCCTGGCAGATCGACTCAGTGCAAACTTCACCCCCCCTCACCCCCTAAAGGGCCCATCTCAATACCAAAAGATTGCCAAATTCCGGTAATAATGGTCACACAGGTAAAAATGCACTCTCCAAAGCTAAGAATACAACATCCATGGGACCAGATGACATCCTGGGCTGTGTACTACATGAACTACAAAATTAACTGGTACCTCACCTAAGTGTGATCTTTAATCATAACCTCACCTCAGGCTTTGTGCCCACTGAATGGTGCACAGCTACAGTTATCCCACTCCACAAGGTGGGATCCACCTTGGATCCCAGGAACTACCGCCCCATCAGTCTGACGAGCCTTATCTGCAAGGTCATGGAACGTATTATCATGGAACTTATAAACAAAGACATTGGCAACCTTCAAACACTGGATCCCAGGCAGTTTGAGTTCATGAAGGGCCAATCTTGTCTCCTGAACCTGATTGACTTCTTTGAATCAGTCTCCAGAGCCATGGACAAGGGTAAGGTCATCCACACAGCCTATCTGGACCTCGCCAGGGCCTTCTACACCATCCCCCACTATGGAATCATAGATAAACTTACTACACTGGACATTAATCCCTACGTCACTCAATGGGTTGCCAACTGGCTTACTGACAGAACCCACACTGTAAAAGTAGCCGACTCCAAATCCAGCTCCAGACAAGTGACAAGTGGAGTACCTCAGGGTTCAGTCCTGGGACTGCTCTTGTTTGGCATCTACTTCTCTAAAGTACAGGCCAACACTAAGGGACTCTGGCTAACAAAGTTTGCAGATGACTGCAAACTGGGAGCCATTACTTAATCCCCAAATGATGTGGATACTCTACAAAATGACCTTACAGAAACAGATGCTTGGTGCCAGACCCATGGGCTGAAGCTCAATACCAAGAAATGTATAGTTATCCCCTTTGGGAAAAAACATGTACCCGTGAATTACCACATAGGTGGCAGTACAATAAACAAAGAAAGTGTGATAAGAGACTTAGGGACACAGGTGGACAGAGGACTCACCTTCGATAACCACATCACCACAACAGTCAGGAAATCCTTTTATGTGGCACACCTCATCATTAAGGGCTTTTCATCCAGAAAAAAGGAGGTCATTTTCCCACTGTACTCATCCCTCATTAGACCCATTATAGAATACAACGCCCCATTTGGTATGTACCTCTCAAGACATCTGCACCAACTGGAAAGGCCACAGAAATACATCACTAAAAGAATCACAGGCCTAAAGCAGATGCCCTATGCTGACTGTCTAAAAAAACTCCACCCATACTCCGTCGCATATTGTCTTCTCAGAGGCGATCTCTGCTTAACATACAAGGCCATGTCAAACCCAGAGCTGTTGGACATGCTACACTTAAAGAAATCCCAATCCCTCAGAAACACATGCTCCAGGGATCTAAACCTTGTCATCACAATGAACAAAACATGCTGGAGGGATAGGTTCCTGACCCAGAGACTCCCCAGACTCTGGAATAGACTGCCCATACATTTCAAGCATAGTGCCTCTTTGGCCCTCTTCAAAAGCAACCTTGATGACTGGATGGCAGATAGGAAATTCATGCCGGGAATCACGCCAGTTGCCCTGCTAGACAGGGGTCCATGGAAGTAAATACTGTGGGAAGAAATAGCCAGGGAATTGTTATGGCTAGGCTTGTATAGACCCTAGGGCTGATAGCCTAGTACTAACCTATGAACCTATGAACATTTAATTAAATAGATGGTGTCATTCCAAAGGGATTCAGTATTTGTTAGCATGGGACAAGATGCTCAACAGACCAACTTGCTTCATCAAAGATGTCCTGTACCTCTCATTCTAAAGCTCCTGTAGACTGGCTAAAGCACTATTATCCCCATAATGCCTTTTTAGGCAGAGTCAAGCTAAAGGATATCCCACTGTAACTAGCATATCATATCCATAACAGGTTTCATATTAAGATGGCTGTGCTCATTGCCAGGAGTCTCAACAACAAACTGCCAGACCTTGAGGATCTCCTGCATTTGAAACATATCCATAGCTATGTAATTACTGAACTTTGGTTTAAATGTGCAAAACACTTCCTCCATACCTGGTTTTAAACCTCACTGAATTTCAAATCACACTAAACAGGACCGCCTATCAGTTTATAGCCTGTTACAGAACACCTTCTGTGTCCCCTGAAAATCATGTAAGGTTCTTAAATGTATGTAATGAACATCCTATAAACAAGAACTCCATTATTTTGGGAGAGGTTAACTATCCGTCAATTAACTGGACTGCCTATACCTCCAAAGTAGGATTTCTTAAAATTTAATAAATAGAAACTGCCTGGACGAGATTGGACACCTGCTAGGGGACTCGATATTCTTAACCTGATCCTTACAAATATAGCTGCTTCATGTACTATTTCCTGTTATCTCTTTACCTGGTTAAATCAGAGCATAAACTGGTAAACTTCACCTTCTATATCTCTAAATCCACTGAAACCAGTATCTCAGAGTTAAGGCATTTCAAACATACTAATCTCATCAGATTCTATAATGAAGTTACAAAATTCACTTATAGCAGCATCACCTCAAATGTTGTCATGGCAGGTAGTTTGACGAAGTAATTCTACGCCAGCTTATTTAAATCTATAAAACTGGCAACCAGATATAAATATAATGGGAAATTTAAAAACAAACCACCATGGTGGTCCACCATCATAAATAAACTGTACTATAAAAGAAAAAAATTCCATAAAGTATACAGCCGATTAAAAGACTCTCATATCAAGGACATCGGCAAATTGACTAAAAACTTGAAAAATACAATTATGTCTACTAAAGCATCCCTTGAACATAGGTTAGCATCTGATGCTAAGGCCATTTACAAAGTCTTCTTTAACTATTTTATGAAGCTAAGAAATAGCACCTATTAAAGCTCTGAACATACTTTGATCCTGTAGACATTGCCATATATACTAGCAAACAATTTAAGTACAAATATTGCCCCAGAGATGACTATCCAAAGCTCACTTATCCCTGAATTTATATGATTCCTGTATCATCACTAAAGAACATACTGTATACTGAAGATGGTATCCAGGACTAGAAATACTACCTCTGTGTGATGTGACAAGACATAAGGCTTCATGATAAACTGTACTAAATAAGCCCTAGCAGAGCTACTCCTTAAACCATTTAACCTTGATTTAGGCATTGTTTTAGTCCCCGAGGTTTGGCATATAGCAATATTGATGTCACTCGGTAAGGATGCCCCCCCTGACCCTAGGAATTATTTGCTCCATCAGCCTGACAAGTCTTATATGCAAAGCCATGGAACATATTATGGAACATATTATAACTGAGCTGATAAAGTAAAGTATAAAAATCTCATCAGGCTACACCTACAACATGTTTTCTTTGTTGAGGATAGATCCGGACTAATAAATCTGATTAACTTCTTCAAAAAGGTAATACAGGCTGTTGACATGTGTTATACTGCCCACACAATATACCCTGACCTGATCAAGGAGTTTGATACAATCCTCCATACTAGCTTGATTAGTAAACTTAATACATTACAAATAGATCCATATGTAATACAATTGAGAGCAAACCTGGCTAAAAGAGATAACATACATGGTGCAGGTAGCAGGTGTCCTATCAGGGAATGTGAAGGTGACCAGTGATGCACCACAGGGGCAGTGCTGGGATCTCTTTTCTTAGGCATTTACTTTTCTTATCTCCAGACAATGAACTAATACTTCTGGCTAACCAAGTCTGAAAATGACTGTAAACTGGGAGACATTTTTAAGTCCCCCTCTGCCATCAGAGCCCTTCTGCAAGTACTTATACCTGTAAAATACTTGGTGTGCTAAAAATAAGCAGAACATAAATGCTAAAAAGTGCACTATTGCCATTTCTGTAAACAACCCCTCCCTCCGGTATACTACATAGACAGCACCCCACTTCAGAATTAAAGTATTGTTAAAGAACTCGGAACTTTGGTTGATAACTCCTTCTCCTATGATCATTGTGTAATGACAGTAGTCAGAAAGTCCTTTTACTTAGCACAGCTAATTGCCAAAGGAATAAAATCCAGATCTAAAGATGTCCTTCTCGCCTTATAGTTCACATTGATTAGGCCAATTATTGATTACAATACCCCCTTTGTGATATACCTCACTGGACATATAAAACAACTAGAAAGACTTCAGATTTCTAACTAGGAAGATCACTGTTTTAAAAACCCTAACATACAGAAAAATAGTGGAAGCTCTGTCTGTATTCAGTATCTTACAGACTTTTCAAGGGAGATCTATGCCTTGTTTTCTATGCCATTAGTGACCCAATGCCCTTGGATCTCTTGCATCTCCACAAATCAAGTAGTACCACAGATATCAGAACAAGAAATCTAAATTCTCATCAGTAAATAAATAAAACACTGTGGCAAGACAGGTCAATTATGTTGCACCTTCCTCACCTCTGGAATAGAATCTCATGGCAAATCAAGCAGCATGTTACTTTCAAACGGGAACTGGATGAGTGGATAGGTATTAATAAAATCACTCCTTGCTTGATTGGCCATGCCCGCCTTGGAAAGGGAGCTGCAGTCTCAGAGTGGGCACTGGCATAATTGAAATAGTTGCAAGACTCAGTTGTCTTGTATTTCTTATGATTCATTTGTCAATGGACATCAGATCTATAGCCCTTCACAAAACCCAAGTGACTAATTTTGCTAATGAGGGGATATCTTTCTCCAACTTCTTGCAAAAACCCTGGTGAAAATGTTTGTGTTCTGCTCAGTTAGAGAAATCACTCTGTAGTATGCTCATTATTTTCTGCCTTCCTTTCCTTTGGGTAGTACCATCACAGCTGTTTCTTTCTAGGATGGGGGAATTGAATTTCCATTAAGTATGCTATTCAGCACCAGTTGCACACTATCTGTTATTTGCACTATATAATTGTCTCAAAATGGCTTGATATCTGAACCAAAAAATGGGAAAAACGTGATGGAATAGTGTATACCAGAAACTAAAACAACAACCTATTGCAGAACAGTAAAGACATGGATATAAAAGTACTGAAGGTTTTGCAACACATTGTATTTTTCTAAAGAAGTTTTAATGAAAGTGGCTATTGATGTGTTTTACACTCAAAATGCAAAGTGTCATTACTGCGCTACAATAGGTTGTTGTTTTTGGCTTGCTATCTGTTTGCTCCTCTGGCTGTCCGTTACTTTACTGCAGTAACAGCCAATGGAATCTCACCAGATGTAATTGCTTCTCCTGATAGCTCCCCCATCCTTTTCTCGAGAGAGTGATCTCCTTATGTAGCTCTTCCCATCATATCCCTATCTCTTCTGGCATTTTAATTTTCTCCTTTTTTTAATTAAACTTTCTGTAAAAGTGACATTATCACACATACCCATAGTAACCTTCCTGCCCCCTGTCTGTATGGCTAGTACTGTTCTTGTTTCAGGTGATTCTTTTAATCTACAGGCTATTACTTTGATTTTGATCTGATCCATGGCCTATCAGATACACCTCCCTCTTTCTTGGTACACCTGTAACTTATACCCTATGCTTTCATTGTCTTTCTCAACTAAGCTTCCTTTATCCTTAAGTTTAGTTTTTATCCCTACCAACATCCTCTGGACATTTTACAGTTTTCTTTCCTACCTCTTCACCTCTTTCTTCCTTCTAGTTTCTTCTTCCTAGTTTCCCTTTCCTGCACATTATTCTTCCCTCCAGGATGCTCTCAGTCATTTCTACTCCTCTCCAATCTCACTAATGTCCTTCATTCCCATCCTTCTTTTGCCCAAACAAGTGTATATTGTCACCTTTATGTGAATTCATACTACCATCTATGAGAACTAGTTAACAGTTTTACCAGTGCATTAATACTGAAATATGGACTAACCAGCTTTTCTCTAAAATCCCAATAGTCATCCTTCTCCCAAAGCCCACCCTGTCCATGAAAACATAATCCATTCAGCTTGCATTTCCCATCTAATCTTATATCTATAACAATGTTAAATGCCTGGATTCCAACAGAACTATGCCCTCAGGGCATCTAACATTTTATAACTTTTCAAAAAAGCACCACCTTATTTCCTTTTTACCATTACTGAGGCTGTAGAATGCTTCTTCAACTACCCCCTGTATTTCCACTGTAATGAAAACTAGCAAACACATCCAATACCATTCCCTTGTATCTTCCACATTTCCTAATTCATGATTTTCTTCAGCTGCAATGTGAACTTTCTCTTCCATTCCCCTTTATAACAGTCAGTAATTATCATCAGGAAGCTTTTATAGCCCAACTTCCTCGATTCCCTTTTGGATAGCTTTGTTTTCTTAAGCTCTAGCAAATCTGCTCACATTCTCGCAAAGTTCACCAACACCTCAGCAACAAGGCTAAAATTAGCACCATCTGAAAAGAACTTACTAAACAATCAGAAGAAGCAAAGCTTCATTCAAGGAAAAACTTGTCATCAAAATGTTTAACAATATTAAGGCCTTCTGCCATGACATCTAAAATGAAGTGGAAGACATATGAATGTGGTGCTAGAACAAAAACTGTATCACTATAGCAAAACCAGCAGATTCAGCTATCACGCTCTCACATTCAGAGCAGATTTCAGACTAAAAAGGGATACCTTATACATTTCCTCCCTGCTAAACAACCTTATCTAAAATTGCACCTAAAGTTATCACTTCTGTCCACAGTAAAGTACAAAACAATTCCATATGATCAAATGAGATACCAGGAAGCCTAATTTGTGCAATCAGAAATAGTTTAGCATACTCTCACACACACTTCTAATAGGACATTTAATGATGACTATGTTCATAGTATCTGGAAGCAGGCTATCATAGTCCAACTTCACAAGGGACACTTTTCCACAGTATATAGTAATTACAGATTGGATAGGCTCTTGAAAATTTTGTGCAAAGTGATGAAGAGAATTATCATGGAAGTTAGGCAGACATGGGAGACTTCCTTGTATCAATTTTGTGCTTAACCTCATAAATTTATCTGAGAGTAAAACTGCCACCCTGGATGTTTAATGTGTCCATGCAGTTTATCTCAATCTGGCTAAAGCTTTCACCTGACACAACCTGAATAAATGGGAAATGGCTGCTTACTGTGGCAGCACTGCCAGCCCACACTGAAGTGCCTTTTCTGACCACCCAAAGCAGGAGATGGAACTGTAATAAGGTGTAGTTAACATTCTGTATTGAGGTTTATGTCTAAATGCTGAGCTATTTAGAAAACAGGCATGATGAGTTAGCCAATATTTTTATTACAAAAATTATTTGTTTATTTTTATTTATTATATTTGCTAACTGGGTAATGTAAGATGCGATGTTTGCTCTGAGAGTGTTGTTTGAGAAGTACAGAGAAGTTCAGAAGGAGTTGCATTGTGTCTTTGTGGACTTAGAGAAAGCATATGACAGGGTGCCCAGAGAGGACTTGTGGTACTGTATGAGGAAGTCGGGAGTGGCAGAGAAGTATGTAAGAGTTGTACAGGATATGCACGAGGGTAGTGTGACAGCGATGAGGTCTGCAGTGGGAGTGATGGACGTGTTTAAGGTGGAGGTGGGATTACATCAAGGATCAGCTCTGAGCCCTTTCTTATTTGCAATGGTGATGGACAGGTTGACAGACAAGATCAGACAGGAGTCACTGTGGACTATGATGTTTGCAGATGACATTGTGATCTGTAGTGAAAGTCGGGAGCAGGTTGAGGAGACCCTGGAGAGGTAAAGATATACTCTAGAGAGGAGAGGAATGAAGGTCAGCAGGACTAAGAATATATGTGTGTGAATGAAAGGGAGGATAGAGGAATGGTGAGGATGCAGGGAGTAGAGCTGGCGAAGGTGGATGAGTTTAAATACTTTGGATCAACAGTTCAGAGTAATGGCGAGTGTGGAAGAGAGGTGAAGAAGAGAGTACAGGCAGGATGGAGTGGGTGGAGAAGAGTGTCAGGAGTGATTTGTGACAGACAAGTACCAGAAAGAGTGAAAGGGAAGGTCTACAAGAGGGTAGTGAGACCAGCTATGTTATATGGATTGGACAGTGGCACTGACAAAAGGGCAGGAGTCAAAGCTGGATGTGGCAGAGTTAAAGATGTTAAGATTTGCACTGGGTGTGAAGAGGGTAGACAGGATTAGGAATAAGTATATTAGAGGGTCAGCCCAGGTTGGATGGTTTGGAGACAAAGACAGAGAGGCGAGATTACATTGGTTTGGACATGTGCTGAGGAGGGATACTCGGTATATTGGGAAAAGGATGCTAATGATGAAGATGCCAGGTAAGAGGAAAAGAGGAAGGCCTAAGTTAAGGTTTATAGATGTGGTGAGAGAAGACATGCAGATGGTTGGTGTGATAGAGAAAGATGCAGAGGACAGGAAGAAATGGAAACAAATGATCCGCTGTGGCGACCCCTAACGGGAACAGCCAAAAGAAAAAGAAGAAGAAGAAGAAGTTAACTGGGTAATGTCCATCTGGTCCAGGAGCCCGTTTGCAGTGGAGGCCCAGGGAGAAAAGCTCCAAAAAATTGTAACAATACTAACACTAATAAGTATATAAATACAAATGCAAATAACAGAGTACATGAAAAAATGAATACTAACAGAGATAAAAGTAAGTTGCTATTTACATGTACAGATTGTGAGCATAGTACATATGAACCCATGTCCTACAGAGCAGTGCAATGAAGTTGTATAATAAAGCAGTGCAGCATAAAGATGAAATGAAGAAGTGGGAATGCTAGAGACAGCAGGATAGGGGTTGAGATAGGAGGTGGGAAAGGATGATAAAGTAATGGAGCTGGGAATAATTAGCCAGGAGTGTGGCAGGAGCAAAGTCAATGAGTAGAAAGGTAGTCCTTTAGAAGTAGTTTGAACTCATGATAGTTAGGAGTTTTTGAGATGGGATGAGGAAGAGTGTTCCAAAGTTTGGCTATTTTGTAAGAATAGAGAGAACTGAGTTCTGAGTCTTGAAAAGAGAAAGTTGAGAGAATGTTTACGCAATCATGCCTTATATACATTTTCAGTAACAGTTTTGGATTTGGGTAGGCTGCGGTATGGCAACCATTAACATGAGCCATGACCAATCAGCAGGGGAATGGAGAGCAACAACAAAGAAATATTTTTGCCACTGTACAAGGCCTTGGTCACATCATATCATGAGTACTGATTGCAGTTGCGGAAGCCATACAAGTAAAGGGTCATCAGGTTGTTTGAGGAAATACAGTGGAAACTAGATGAATAAGATGTGGGACAGAGAGGAAGGGGATGAAACCAGAGACTACAGGAGAGAAAGCTCTTCTCCATTTAGACTGAAAGAGACAAGAGAGCGATGATATTGGTCCACAAGATCTGTCAGTAAGATGTGAAGGGGTGAATGTGAACAATAAGTACAGAAAGAGAAGGAGTGAAAGCAAGCAACAATAGATTGTAAGGTGTAACTATTTCTTGTATTTTCAAAAGAACTTCTTGAAAAAGAAAATTGTTTGGTAAGAAGGAATTAATGATGGAATGGGAGGAGAATGTTAAATGAATTTAAAGTACCACCAGGACAGAAACTGAAAAATACATTTATTTTTACCTTTTCCTGAAGTTCTACACAATCCAAACTTGTTTGCAGAAGAACTATTCAATACTAATTTTAATTATTTTTTCTGATCCTTAATACCCTCATGGTGAAAACATCTTCATGTGACACTATTTTCTGAGAAATCGCCTATAATGCATTGTAAGGGGACAGGCAATAAGATTAATTTTCCTTGGGCTCTCTTGTCAGATCATAATTTCATTCATTGGGAATGAAAGTAGTAAAATGTACAACTGAATCTGAGAATCCACAATAAAAGTGTCAGTGTTTCATTTGAAGTGACTGTTACATATTAGTATCCTGTACTTTATGCAACTTATATAATTACTTGGATATAATCTAAAAATAGTTGCAATAGCATTGCAAATATATAAAACAATAGTTGAGATACCATAGTCTTTTCTAAAAAGTGAAATTTTGTGAGTTTTAGGCCCTGTCTTTCTCCCACCCTCCCTCCCAGAGTTAGTAGGTGTATTATATTCCCTAACTTGCAAAGCTCAACTAAATAGTGAAGCTGCTCTATGTGGTTATTACAGTACAAAAGCTTACCTGTATTTCTGGTTTAAAGGGAAGGAGAATTCAGTTGTAAATGACAGGAAACAGTGAATGAGTTGTGTGTTTTGAGCCTGTATAGCTTTATGATCATCCACCCATCCATCCATGCATCCATCCATCCATCCACAACCTCTTTTTCACATTTTTACAGATGGGGTCAGGGTGTCACTTCATCACTGGCAATCAAGACCAGACTGGTGTGAAATAACAAAAAAGAAAGAGTTACAGTTAGACTGTATGTGTATTTTGATTGGCAATAAACATTTAAATGGGATGAGCAAAATGATGTAAAGCAAGGGAGACAAATATCTAAGGAAAGTATCATGAGATTTAATTCACCCTCAACACTATAGGCATTGAAGAATCTGAATGTGATATAAATGCCACAGAGAAGAAGAAGCTGTTCAATCATGTTTTCTACTAGATAGATGTAAGTTAATCATTCTGTAAGGTAGAAAATACATTCTCAGGAGAGGTAATAGTGTGTTTAGGGAATAGATGTCCTTTAAAAGACATACTAGATGGGTCTTACTGTCTCTTTCTTCTGTCAAGCAAATGTGTCATGAAATTATAATGTTCATTTCCTGTGGTTCCTTCGAACCTGCTACATAGTCTCCCTTGATTTTCATAATCTCAGTATCCTAAAGTATCCTTCAATAAAAAAAGCCTTCTCAATGCTTAGGTAGTTCCTCTAGGAACACCACTCACTATTTCCCACCATGAATCTCCCAGAGACTGTAGCACTGCATAGATCTGCCAGCATTGGTAGCTTGCATTCATTTTCAGCCATCCTTTGTTCATTACTACACAGCCTCCTAGGTGTATTTTTTCTTATCTATTTTCACCAGGTAAGCAAACTGGAAGCAACTGTGCCTTTTCAGAGGTGACCTAGGGGCTCTGTCTTATTAATTGACAACTCTCATAGTAAGCAAGTGAAGGTGGAATGAATCAAACCCTGTACCATGAACACTGGAAGAAGCTCATTAACAGTTCAGAGCTTTAGTCTTTTGTTCCAATTACAAGACTTCCAATTCACTATAGAAACAATCCTTTTCATTCTCCTCAGCCTACTTTTCCCCTTCTATTTTCTATATAATATGTCATACTCACATCTTTTTTTCTGACCACCCTGATAAACATTGCCATCTCCCCTCTGTGTGTGTGTGTGTGTGTGTGTGTGTGTGTGTGTGTGTGTGTGTGTGTGTGTGTGTGTGTGTGTGTGTGTGCGTGTGTGTGCGTGCATGCGTGTGTGTGTGTGTGTGTGTGTGTGTGTGTGTGTGTGTGTGTGTGTGTGTGTGTGTGTGTGTGTGTGTGTGTGTGTGTGTGTGTGTTTGTGGATACAGACATATATTTATATAATGCTGGCAAGGAATCAAACCTTGTATAGAAACCCTATTGCCTGCTGTGCAGAATCCAGGCATTTGCTAATGAGCATTTTCTCCTGCACTTGCCTCATTTTGATGCTTTCCTTCTATAATACCAAGGAAAAGCAAAAATAACATAGCTAGGAATAAAATTTGTACTTTTGCTGGCATGTTAGCCTCAGTCATCGTATAATAAGTGACTGACAACAACATGCAAACATTTTTTTTAACTGTGAAGTTTGTAAAAGTAAACATTTAAAAATATGTTAGTGTGGATGGGCTGAAGGCACAGCACATTACTAAAAACTACTTATCTGATGAGCACAAAATAGTTATTTTAAATTTATGCCATCATGTTTAAAAAAATGAAGTCCACTAAAATGCCACAATATCCATTATTTGTTTTCTAACAGAAGTAGGGAGTGAGTGGTATTGATAACTGCCAGACATTCTAGGAGTTCTGTGGCCCTTTTCCTATAGGGTTGAGTCATGCTTTGCTCTACTTACCCTATCTGGTTTTATTGCTTTGCTAGCAAACCATAGAGAATTTATCTATAGTAATCAGATTTGTGGACCCCAAGAATTCCCCTAGGTAACATTCTGCAGCTGAGACCGTAATGACACTGGATTCATAGGTTCATAGGTTCATAGGATGATATTAGTCTATTGGCCTGGAGGCCCTTATAAACCTAGCCAAGAATTTCCCCCATTTTCCCTCAAAGTCAGCACCTGTTTCCCCTGTCCAGCAGGGACACAGGTGGGATCTCAGGGGTAGATTTTCTATTTCCTATCCAGTCGTCCAGGCTCTTCTTAAAGAGGGCTAGAGAGGTACTCTGCATGACATGGAGTGTAATTAAATGTTGCACCATTCCTACAGCATTACACTTACAAAACCAACTAACGAGTAAACCATAAGCAACAGATAATCAGTAAATCATTAAATATTGTACTGATGATGAGCACAATGGCAGTAATAAAATGTTTACATAACAGTGAAAAACCGGGGTGTACCTTATAGACAGGAAGCTAAAGGCTTTGCATACATTGATGTTTAGAGAAACTGTCTGTGATCTCTGCTGAGACTGGATTTTGAAAGTCCAAAGCACAAATGGATAAAGAAGAGTCCACTTCATAATTTTGTATTAAACAATAAAAGAAATGCAGAAAATAGATGTCATTATGGTCACACATGCAAATCACAGTCCAGCTAAGCTCAAAGTGTACAGGATACCAGAAAAATAATCAAGCATAGATACCTATGCTATATGCCTCAATGGCAGAAGAGTCAATTCCTCTATAGACATGGTGTAGCATGCATATCGTGATTGTGGAACAGGGAGAATCAGAACATCAGAGAGCCTAGTATGTGCAACGCCACTTCTGCTGACACATTTGTTAGAAAAGCAATTGGCAGAGGACATATTTCAGCAAGTGTCCAAATGTAAACAAAATGGACTGTTCTTTTCCTCTGTGTAATTTTTATTGCACACTCCTTTTTCAAATACATTACCAGTTATGTACATTTTGCATGCTTATATGCATTTAAAAATTCCTCACTTCCCCCTGCAACAAGAACCATATTTTTGTTGCATGCTCCTTCCTCCACATTTTGTCATCCATTGCTACCACTAAGCTCTCCTCACCACTAGAGCCCTCTCCTACAGTTTCTCTTCACTATCTCATCTCCCATTAGATATGACACTCCTGTTTTATGCCAAGAATGTGAATACATCTTGATCTGGCACATGTAATTCTTTAACTCTTATTGTCACTGTCTCATTATCAGTGCCATTTCCTTCAAATACTGTACCTTTTCAGAGCACATCCAAACTTTTATCACCTGATTTGTCATCTCCCTGTAGCCCAGGATTCTACTTTAACTTCTTTCCACCTTATTCACCACTGCCAGTAAAATCTCATTCCTCAGTCACCTTCATTCACCTCATTCTGAACTGATCCATTACCTCTTCTGCTGGAGTCTTCCTTAGCTCCTATATATCATTCCTATACCACCAATATTTACCATCTCTAAGTCCCATCTAGAATATTTCTCTCACTTCCCCAGTCTCCCTTATCTCCCTACAATTTTGATTGTCTTTCTCTGCTTCTCCAGCCCTTTATGAAATAGTCAGTATACCTTTCCCTGGTTCTAACTGACATCTTATTTCTTCAAACTCTTTAAAAGTAGGTCTGTTTTGTGTCTTTACCCTGCACATTATGTCCTTTGCCTTTAATAACCCCTTTTTTGGCAGTTTAGCACATTCCTTTTCCATACCCTACTTGTCCTGTGTAAATTTAAATACCTTAATGGAAGATCCCACACTTCAGATCCTACCTCTCTTCTGCCCTGATATTTAAAAATCAATTCACTTGTAGCTCTCTTAATAATAATAATAATAATAATAATAATAATAATAATAATAATAATAATAATAATCCTAAAGGCTCTACTTGTTTCCTTGTCTAACTTGATTCCCACTTCACCCATCTAAGACCACAGTTCTCAAACCCTCTCATCTTTTGTGCTATTTTCATTGCTGCCACATATTTCAAAAGGTCCGGTATCCCTCAAACCCATCCTTCCTCATAACCTGCATCATCTTCTTGGCAGTCTTCCCCTCTTCCCTCTCCATATATCTCTGTCATTCAGTTTCTGTATATCCTGAATAATCTTAGCTTTTGGACCAGTACTTACATACCTTAAAATGCACACCATTTGAGGAAATACCAAAGTCGTTATGACATCCACCCATCTGCTTAAAGATTATCACCTACCTGCCCACCTATATAACATCCTTATAATATAATTCCTCTGCTTTTCCATGTACCCTCACTCCAACATATCTTCCCCCTCCTTCTGACTAGAACAACTCTATTTGTTCTCTTTTCCTTCCTCCTATATTAACTATAATTCATTTCTTTCAATAAGATTTAATATCTGAATCTTTCCCAAATCTACTAAAGAGATGCAAAATTCCCAGCAACTGCTTCTCTAGTTTAACCAATACAGTCATACAATCATCTGCAAAACAATGAATAGTTCCAGTCCAATACTTCATATAGTTTCCTCTATACTCTCTGTATTAAACTCTCAACACCCAGCAAAGATTGATGTGGATAAAATGGGCATACTTATCTTTGCACCCATGGTTTCCTATATAATGGTTTCTCCCCACTCATCCACTTGCCTTCCTCCACTACTTGACTTTGTAACTTAATTAGAAACCCCCTACTTATACTGATACATGGCCCCCCGTTATACTTAGCCACTTAACAGTATTTATTAGAGTTCTTCAGTGAACTGTTAACAATTTACTGTTCACAAGACCTACTGGCTCTTTCCTAACTACAACATATCATAAAAGTACTGCTCACACCCCCTTGCTAAACTTCTATCAAATATATTAACATCTGAATTACAGAGATATCATCCTGTAGTTAGTCATTCTCACACTTACTCTTATAGAATACTATGATAGTTGTCACATGCGCAGACATAGGCATCTCCTGCCTAGTCAGCATTTTCCGTAACCTGAATGCCTGCTCTTGAACAAAAATAATTTAGTCGACCTGCTTTCTTACTCTGTAAATGCCTAATTGTTGCCGCAACATCTCCCTCTGCAGTTTCTATGTTTAGTATCTCTCTCTCTCTCTCTCTGCTTCTGTTAGCAAACCTCCCCATCCCATTGACCAAACTCTTTTCCTAATGCCTAACTGTCCAGTATACAATCTCTTACAAAATCTAAATATTTCTCTTGGTCTTTTTGTCTTATGAATGATGTCATCTAATCCCCCTTACAAACCAGCCATCTTTTTTGATCTTTCAGGTTTCATCACAATAGCTTAACATCCCTCTCTCCACTCTGTCATCTTGTTCCCTTCTTGTCAACTACATCTTAACTTTTGACTCCTTCAGTTTTCTTATTTGCAACTTCAAGTTGTCCAAATCTTCTTTTGTCCTGTTCTAAGCCATCACCACATTTTATACAGTCCATTAACCTGTTCTCTAGTTCCTTAACATTCCTTTCCTTTGCTCTTCTTTCAACTCCATGCTGCCTTTATTCCATCCCATACTTTAACCTCCCAGATGTCCTTCAGCTTTTTCATTATCCTGCATCATGTATGCCATTACTCTTTGTAACCACTGCACCTACATTACAGTCCACTAATAGTCCAGATTACTCCACTTTGTCCCAGTGCCTGCTTTTGCAACACAGTCCAAAATGATCATACTGTGGTTGGACATTTCCCTTTTAATTAACTTCATATCTTTTGCCTCTTACATCATCTTTCCATCTACTAAAATTCTATGTAACCTGCTTGCATGACAGCTCTCACTCCAAGAAAACATATACTCTTCCTAACCTTCTTCACATATCTGCAAAATGTATTTTCTTCATACCTTTGTGCAGTGCTTTTCTACATCCTCTGTTATGTTTTCATTTCCCAACTTGTATATGCTAGGCTCCAACACAATGCTGAAATCTGACAAAATGACTCTTTCTTCTACCTCTCTCTTGCAGTGCTTATCAAAGCCATGCTTTCCTCCATCAGATTTTTCTTGTCTTCATTTGGCCCATAAAATTTAGCTACTGAAATGTTCTTTTCTTCTCTCTCCCACATGACTACACCTGACCTATCTTCTCTGTTTTGTAATTGCTTCCTCCACTCTTCTAACTAGTATGCCTGCACTTCTTGTCCTTCTCCTTCGAAGCCCACACTTCTCTATCTATATATATCCTTGCTTTTCCAATTTCTGCATTTCTATCCTACTCAATTTAGTGTGTGCAGTAGAGCCACCTCCACCCCTCCTTAATTAGTCTACTTATAACTCAGTCTGTATCTTCATGGGATTACTTACCCCCTACCTTCCAGATGGCAAACCTAAGCATCCTCCCTCAATCACTTCTGCACCTTCCCATTGATCTTCTGACACTAGATCTAAAGGTCCATAAGTCCTTAAGGACGAGGAACCCACAAACTATTACCCCCTCCAACTGGGAAGAATACCAACTCCTGCCAGCAATCTCTGAAGATGCTCATTTCTAGTTTAGCCTCACAAGCTACCTCAACTCTTCATATTATCTTATATTGCACTGCCTCCCTTAATTATTCCTCATTCTACCTAACCTCTTACACAGTTGAAGTACTTATACAGCTGACATCATCACTACCATATTCTCCTATTGTCTTATAGTCTGCTTCCTACATTTTAGAACATTTTAATGTTGGACTAATCATGCCCTTCCATCTTTATCACTTTGGGTTTTTAACCCTTCAAGTCATCTTTAACTCCTAATACCTTATTAACAGATATGCTCCCAATATGCTATATGACATAATTCAGAATTAAGCCACAGTTGCACAAATATAAAGACAAATGATTTGAAAAAAGTGAATGCTGCAGTTTAAATTTCTCCACATAATATACAGAAAACGTGATCATACTTTTCTCCATCACTTCTCTATACTACCAAAAGCTTTTACCCCTCCATAAACTAAAATGAAAAACACATTTTACTAGGAATTTTAAAACAAAAACTGTAATTCCCTTATTTCAGAATATTATTAACACAATATTCTTTGCATCCTGTCTAGTCTATGTCCATATTCTGGAAAATGCATTAAATTAAAAATCCAAAAAGGAGAACCAGTTTGACACAGTGACTAAAACTGTTAATCAAGCAATATGTAGTCTGGTCATAAACCATGTAGCAATCCCAGAAAGCTGGAATTGCTACATGCTTTATGATCAGAAGGCTTAGTTATCCTTTGTTGATCAGGTTAGTCCCACTAGGCTAGTGGTCTTTTTTCGGGGGATGCCCAAGGTGGTATTTATACTACTAGATGAAATTTGGCCAGAGCATTGGGGAACTTCCAATCCTCTTTTCAATAGGTACCATGGTACCTTTTACCTGCACCTAAGCTACCAGACACTCAATCAGATGATATCTCAGTTTTACATCTCGTCTGAAGGATGACACACCCATGAGTGCAGTATCCTAATTATGCTGTATTGTAGTGTCAGCAATCCATCAACCTGGTGTGGGAATAGAACCTGCAGCCTTCTGCACTAAAGGTGAGGTGAGCGTACTAACTGCTCCAGGACTAACATCAATATATTATTTAAATGTATTAAATTCATATCCCCCAATACCACTCAGTTTCCCTTTTATACTAACGAGTTTTTAACTTAGTCAGTTCTTCAAATTATAGGTCAAAGTCCCAAAAATCTACCTTATTATTTGGCTATTTAGTTCTCCATAATAAGCATGTTATTTAGTTTCAGAACCCTTACATCATAAGAATAAATTCAAGCACTTGTTAGTTACAACCATAAATTTCAAGCACCTTTTTTCTTTTTCTCATTTGAACTAGACATTTTTCATCCCATAACCATTTCTCTTTAGGTACTAATTTATTACCCAGCCAAGTTGTATATTCTTTCTTTATTGACTCACAATTTGTCACATTCCAGCCAGTAATCCCTTCTTACATTCTTCCATCACAGCTGATTGTCATCACCTGCTTTCTCCCAGCACCAGCTTCATCTCACTGTCATCTTGTTTAAACACAAAAACAAGACAGGTAATCCAAACATTTTTTGAAAGTCTTCATCACAGCAGTTCACTCCATCCCCTACAAAATGCATCTGCTAGCTGCTGGTCTGTGACTCCTCAACAGGCAGACTTCATCTCTATGTCTCTTTAATGCACTTATCTAGCATGCCAGTCTCCTTTCTTTACTTACTGCCTGTCACAGCCATAGCTTCACTCCTTTATCTCTTCCTTGTCGTAGTCTCCCTTTGTCTCTATCCTCTTCTTCATCTAAACATTCAGTAAAAATATCCAAATCAGCCTAGGTTTCTTTATGTGTCAAGCCTTTCAGTCGTGTTCTGTTCCTGATTGCTGTCATCAGGTTGCTATCCTCCCTGATTAGTGGTTTAATTCAGGCTATTCCCTTTGGGTGATTACATTTCTCTGAGAAACTTGTTGCTGGTGTGATTATTGGACTGCCTCCATCCTTCCAGCAGGCATTTGGCCTATCTCTCCAATCACCTAACTTCTTATTTTCACTGCTACCTATCTTGTATCCATTATCTCTTCTTCTTCTCCTCCACTGGTGTGTTCTTTCTCTTTCTTATATTATGTAGCTGCTCAGCCTATCTTTGGCCCTGCATTGTGGTTGCTGTCCTGGGAAGAAGCCACCACTTCACATTTCCTTCTATTATGTGAGTATAAATGTGAAGAACCTCTGGTATTGTTGCTGGCTAAAATGCTCAACCCTTCAAAGTTACTGTCAGCATCGTTGGATAGACCATTCTTACATTTGCCCCATTTGCTACATTGCTGTTGCCATTTGTTTATGCTTTGCATATGCAGAAGTTGTAAAATGCACCTTCACTTTCATGTTAGCCATAATAAAACCTTATCTTAATGCTCTTGCACTCATAACTGTTCAGTTGTACAATCACGTGATGATTGCTTTCACACGTTATATGAGAATCAAACTAGGGAGCCTCCACCATAGTTCATATAGTCTTGCTGTGGATTCTACTTTTGAGGTCTTTACACTGATCCACTATTACCTACAAATTCTGCTTTCTTCTTTAATGTTACACTACAATTATTTGACAAATTACTCTGGAATATTCACTCTGTTACTAGCCATTTTAACTACATCTTGGTACAACACCACCTCCTTCTGTCTTTCCTCTAAGTCTGCTCTCAGGGTTCCCATTTACATTGTTAGGTCCTGGGTATGCTTCAAAACTTCATCAGCCTTTTCTTCCATTCTGGTGCTACACATCTTCTTAATGTGTCCAACCCCTCCTTCATCACCATAATAGAGTCACAAACTGACTGCTACACTTTTTAATGAGTACAGCTTAGTTTTCTCCCTACTTTATGGATAACTAAGGCAGGCAGGGGCAGAGCAGAAGTACCAGGAGTCCATCTATTCAGCCCCCCCCCCACCAAGGCTGGACTTTTCCTGCATTGTTTGACAAAGGAGATATTGTTGGGAAAATCAAAAACAGATGTCAGTAAAGATTCCAAAACAGTCAACTATCTAATGACATTAGTGCTGTACTTGAAAGGCACAAGCTCATGTGCACTGTCCTTAAATCAATACATTCTGCATTGACTTATACCTCCATCACTACAGCTATGCATTCATATTTAACACAGTCAGAGCTGCACAAATGCGGGCGGCCATGGTGGTGCAGCAGTTAGCATTGTTGCCTCACAACAAGATGTTCTCTGGTTCAATTCTCAGCTAGAGTGCCTTCTGTGTGGAGTCTGCATGTCCTCCCTGTGGTTGTGTGAGTTTCCTCGGGGTGCTCTGGTTTCCTCCTACATCCCAAAGACATGCTGTAGGTGGATTGGACACTTTAAATTGTCCCTAGGTGTAAATGGGTGCATGTGTGTGCCTTCTGTGGAAGGTTGGGCACCAGGATGGCAACTCAACATTGTAAAACTCCACTGCCAATCATGAGAAGACAGGTGATCCACTGTGGCAACCCCTAACTGGGAAAAGCCAAAAGAAGAAGAAAAGCTGCAAAAATGCAATTAGTGACAGAAAACAAAATTTAGTTAAAAGCCAATATTCTTTTCAGCCATTGCTTAAAATGTTTACACATTCAGGAACATGCGTCCTGTAGTGTGGAAATTGAATTTTTTTCTCAAAAAGGTGACTTTATCAATTTAGCCACAAAGCAGAACCATAACCATTTTTAAACTAAAATGCAGGATCAATGGATTACCAGATATGAGACTGACACCACTGAGTTTAACCAGACCATACCTCTCAACCTCTTAGCATAATAAATCTGGACAAAGCCTAAAATAATGGGGGGAGGGAACAAAGGTCCCAAAATAGGGATCATTTTTAAATATTGCTCTTATAAACTTAGAAAGCTGCTAAAATTACAGAATTTATGTTATCAAGCATTTTCTGGAGGATGTGAAATTTGAAACTTAAATGTATGTCATTTATTTAGTGTCTTCAATCTGCAGTGATTTGCCAGAAAACTCCCACACTAATTTTATGAGAAACAGACCAGAAATTTGAATCACATATATATATTACAGGATATGTGCCCAAAGAGTGGCGTACAGCAACAGTGGTCCCTCTCCATAAAGGTGGTGCCTCAACGGATCCTGGAAACTATCGCCCCATAAGCCTAACTAGCTTAGTCTGCAAAGCTATGGAAAGGATCATCATGGACCTCATAAATAAAGATATTGGGGACCTACAGACACTGGATCCTACCCAGTTCGGCTTTGTTAAGGGCAGATCCTGCCTTTTAAACCTGGTTGATTTCTTTGAAACAGTCACCAAGGCGATTGACAAGGGGAAGGTGGTCCACACAGCCTACCTGGACCTCGCTAAAGCCTTCGATACAATACCCCACTCGGGCATTATAGATAAGCTCACCAGCTTAAATATAAAACCCTATGTCACTAGATGGATTGCAAACTGGCTCAAGGACAGAACCCACATGGTTAGAATTGCTGGAGCCATGTCAGACTCCAAACTAGTTACAAGTGGTGTCCCACAAGGCTCAGTCCTGGGACCTCTCTTGTTCGGTATATATTTATCGGAGGTACAGGCCAACACGGAATGACTGTGGCTGACCAAGTTCGCAGATGACTGCAAACTGGGCGCCATAATCGACTCTCCAGCCGACACAAGCATCCTCCAAAAGGGCCTCATAGAAACAGACAACTGGTGCCAGAGCCATGGCCTCAAGCTAAATGCCAAAAGTGTATAGTCATCCCTTTGGCAAAACAAAGTGCCCACAAATTACCACATAGGTGGTAATCCATTAAGTACAGAAGAAGTAATTAGGGACCTGGGGACCCAAGTTGATAGCAATCTCTCATTTGACAACCACGTGGCCAAAGTGGTTAGAAAAACATTTTATATAGCCCACCTAATCATGAAGGGATTCACATCTAGATCAGGGAGGTCATCGTGCCTCTTTACTCATCCCTCATCAGGCCCATAATTTAGTACAATGCCCTTTTGGGATGCACCTTACCAGACACCTGCAGCAACTGGAAAGACCCCAAAAGTACCTCACCAAGAGGATCAAAGGGCTCAAACAGATGC
Source organism: Protopterus annectens (assembly GCF_019279795.1). Classification (NCBI taxonomy): domain Eukaryota; kingdom Metazoa; phylum Chordata; order Ceratodontiformes; family Protopteridae; genus Protopterus; species Protopterus annectens. Next base: position 451,590,802 of record NC_056747.1, read on the forward strand.
CATATGCTGCCTGGTTAAAGAAACTCCAGCTCTACTCAGTGGCATACCGCCTGTTCAGAGGCGATCTGTGCCTGACGTATAAAGCCATGTCCAACCTGGAATTAATGGACATGCTGCACCTCAGAAAATCCAAATCCCATCGAGCTACGCTCGAGAGACTTGAACCTCAGCACTGAAATAAATAGGACATGCTGGAGGGACAGATTCATAACCCACAGGCTCCCTTCACTCTGGAATAAAATCCCAGTCCAGGTTAGGCAGAGTCCCTCACTGACTCTCTTCAAGAGGAATCTTGATGAGTGGATGGGAGATCGTAGGTTTACCCCGGGTATCACTTCTGTGTCACTGTTAGACAGAGGCACAGTATACTAACCTCGAAAAAGGGCATAGCAAAATAAATTTAAAATGGGTGGCGAAAGCCAAACACATTCTGGCTAGGCTTATAAATGCCCTAGGGCAGATAGCCTAGTATGAACCTATGAACCTATGAACAAATCTGGACATTATGCAAAAATCTGGGCAGTTGAGAGGTATGAACAGAAAAAGTGTTAGTTGTCTTGGGAGCAAGTTACAAGATGAAAAGAGCTCCACTTAACTTTTAGAGGATGGGAGACTAGCTCTGCCCTCTGCTTGGGAGACTGTAGAAATAATTAGAGCAGCTGTTACAAGGTGAGAACCATGTAGAAGACTTGCTGCTCCAATAAATGGGACACACACAGTTTATCAAATACTACAAAAGCCACTGAATGTCACCAGAGTAAGACTGGTGAGTTCCTTTAGTGGATGTTTCAGTATGTCGTAACTGGTTGTATGACAGATGCAGTTCTTTAACTTTAGGAACACAGTATTCAGAAAAGAGGGACAAGGGGAATCTTACTTTTTCCACCTTCTCCCTTCTTCTTCTCCTCTGAGTTTTTATGATCCCATTTGGAATATATAAAGACCAGAGCGCTTTATCCATACAATTTTTAAATACAATTAATCCTGCATTGATTAAGCTGGCATTCATTTCATAGGCTCATAGTTAAGTACTAGGCTAGCTGCCCTTATGGGCCATTTTAAACCTACTCCGGGATTCATGAAGCTTGCGCCAGGCGCACGCATAGCATAGGCGGTATAACGCCAAATATGGCCGCTGAGCAATTGAGGTACGATCCAATTCCACGTGCACTACTGGTGTACGCCAGATCTGCGCAGCCCCCGGTGTAGGTATGCAAATCACCCCATGTGCAGTGTTGCACCATGCAAATGAAGGCATATAGTGATTCATGAAGTGGTGCAGGCGTAGCATAAGCCCACAGAAATGTAAACCAAAAAACACGGTTTACATTTTCCCAAACAGAACATTGGAGCTATGGAAGAGGGCCAGACCCATGTATCACAACATTAACATATGCCAATGGCGAAATACACAGCCAATGGCATAAGAAAAGATGCACAACACATAAATAACAACATTTAATGTCATGTCCACAGTAACGCACAGCAGAACTGCAGGGCATGTGTGCGGAAGCTGTAACATAAAGAAATAATATAAAAATGTCATAAAATCGCAACGTAATAGAAATCAGGTTTACAGCATAATACACAATGGTAGGCATGGAACACCACAACCAAGGTGCAAGGGTTGCTAAGGGCTTGCGATAGTGTTCGACGCGGTAACTATGAATTAGTAGTCAATGCCATGCAAATGAGGCAGATAATACTGAATCGCAAATGTCCCGCTGGAGGATGGTTGTACCATACGGCGCAGCGGTATAACACCGAGGAGTGGCTCAGAGGAGATACATGACATCAGCGGAGGGATGTGCCACCGTAGCACTAAGCACATTGGAGCATTGCAAATCTGGCCTGTCCGTTGCTAAGCAAAGCTGCAGGATAGGGGTGGGGAGGAATCTTTTAGCTGAGAGCACACATGGTGGCCAAAAGCGCATGTGTACGAGGATGAAAACATGCCCGAAACCCAGTAATTGGAAGCACGCACCGCAAACAATAGCAGAAACAGGAAGGTCAGGGGAAGAAAAGAAGGAAATGCGGAAGTAGGGTAAGTGGAGTACTAATGAGCAATCGACACCAATCAACCCACGAAGGAAAATCGACGGCAGCTGACAAGTCCGCTTGCAGAAACCTGCAAAACAGGATAGGGGAGGCATGTGAATGCAAAGAAAGGAGGGGAGGTATTGGATTGCAAAGGTAGGAGACCTGACACAGCAGAGCAAAGCAAACTGACAGCAGACCGGCAGTAGCACACATAACGCAAGATACACCAGGTCCAGGAAAGTACAAATGAAAGGTGGCTGCAGGATGCACGCCAGAAAATGGTAGGTGGAATGCGCAGAAATGTAAAGGGAAGGTCAAGAGGTAATCCACGGCAGGCAAATGTAATTCAACACCAAAGGCACCACAATAGTAGTTCTGGCAGTAAAACACATAACATAACCTGTAGCTACGAACGTACATACACACCCTATGACATTATCGGTGTTCACAGCACAATAGTATAAAGTGTGAAAGCACCCAACACACACCTGTGTATTCCCAAACACCGCACCATAGGTGGAAACACACGGGGAACTTTTAAAATGTACATGTTGGGAGCTGCCATAGCTGTGATTCATCAGCATGTGTTAGAGACTGATGGTGTTGTGGAGGATGATGCCGACAACCACCGCAGGCCTTGGAGGAGAAGGAGAGTGTTCAGACAAAGGGTAACCTACCAGGGGCTACATGACCTGGAGATAGTAGAGCATTACAGGGTGGACAGGGACATCTTACAGCAAATAGTGGAGCTGTGCCAGCCACACCTGAGAACCAGAAACAGAGGGGAACCCATACCAGTGGACACGAAGGTATGTGTAAGCCTGTGAATACTGGCCACAGGAACCTTTCAAAGGCCAACTGGAGATATAATGGGTATCTTACAGGCATCAGCTTCCAGGGTACTACACCAGTTCCTGGATGCCATGTTACCACATGCCAATGAGCAGATATACTTCCCCAGAACTCAGGAGGAGTTGGCCAGCAATATGCGTCACTTCCACCGTGTGGCACAATACCCAGAGGTACTGGGTGCGATAGACTGCACTCACATACAAATCAAGTCACCACCCGGTGAGCAGGGTATGCGCTACATAAACCGCAAGGGATTCCACTCCATCAACTGCCAGGTCGTGTGCAATGCCCAGGGCATTATCCTGGATGTGTGTGCTGGCAGCCCTGGAAGCTACCATGACTCCCATATCTGGCATGCCTCACAGCTGTATCAGGTATTTGTCAGGGGGGACATCCCACATGGCCATCTCGTGGGAGATGCTGGCTATGCACTGGAGCCGTGGATGATGACTCCCATCAGAAATGCACGCACACCCATGCAAGAACGCCATAATGAGGCACAAGCAAAAACCAGAATCATCATAGAGCGTGTGTTCAGGATGCTGAAATCACGGTTCCGGTGCTTGGATACATCTGGTGGAGCCTTGCAGTACTCTCCAGGCACGTGTGCCCACATCGTCATAGTATGTGCCATGTTACATAATATGATCCTGCGGAAGCAGCTGCAGCAGGGACAAAATGGTGAAGGCCCTCATAGCCCACCGCAATTGCCAAGGCCAGTACAGGCACAGAGGGATTCAGACCATGAGCACACTGTGCCAGCCCCAGTAGGCAGACGGAGGCATGCCCAATATGCCTACGCCTTGGCAAAGAGGGAACGTATAGCACATACTCTGACCATGTAGGCCCCTACGGACTAACACCTCTCCACCTGCACACACAGTAAAATGGATGGCACACAAACATGACCACCTGTAAATTGTAATGTATAGGTGGCCCAATGTGTGACTCCTACATAGGCAGCCCTCAAACATTGTAAACACAACAGCCAGTGGAACACGGAATGCCAACACCTGAACAGTACATGAGTCTTACAGCATATGGTGGTGCTGTGTGCCTGTCACGTTCCCCACCAGATATATATATATATATATATATATATATATATATATATATATATATATATATATATATAGATAGATATATATATAGATATATATATATATAGATATATATATAGATATATATATATAGATATATATATATATATATATATATATATATATATATATATATATATATATATATGTACACATATGCATATATATAATACAGATAGAAAGGGCAATAGAGGGATATATGGTGATATAGATGGATTCAGCGATATCTGCAAATACAATAGATAGTTCAACGACATTCATAACATCTTGGAGGTACAAATAAATAGGATACCGCCAACCATGGAATGTGTAACATACTGACATGCGTAACCTCGAGGCTGAAAGACCAATAGAACACAGTACCGGAACAGTACATCCGCGAGTAATAGTATGATGATATGAAGGGATGGTTAGTCACCGCTGATGGTGCCGTGGTCCACGTAGGTACTGTGTTCAACTGTGTCTGTGAGTGCCGTAGTCTGTGTAAGTGTGCGTTGAGGGTGCCATGTGGGTTTCTGTGTGACTGTAATGTGTGTGTGTGTCTGCAGCATGTGTATGTTGGTGCCAAGTCAGATGCAGATCAGTATGGTAGGTGTGGGTATAGCTAGCCGTAGGCATATGGTTACTACCTGTACCACAGTAGGAGGGACATCCCCACCCTGGGCAGGTGTGCCCTGACATAAAACAGTACAAAGGGCAAATGTCCGAGATGGTAGGATATAAATATGTCCCATATATAATGTAACAGTTGTATTTAATAGTTATGTCTGTATGTAAGAAACTTAAATGTTACATGCAATATTATAAGTAGCCAAAGTCACACAACAATAGGTATGTAGTGAGGATAAAAGTATGTGCTACCTGTGTACTGACCGTGGCTACGTGTTGGCCTGTAAACACCGCTTTGTGTCCCACAAGTGTCCAACAATGACCATATGATAAGGTGGCAACCCATGGCAAACAGGCTCTTTTAACAACACAACCACAATGACTGCAAATATCTGGGACAGAAATACAAGGGATGGCTGTCACCTACACATATCCCCTGATATATCGCTGCAATTACGGAGGTATACAAGTAGCAAGCTCACCTGCAGACGATATAGAAACCAATTAATAATGGCCCAACGTACAATCCCATAACATAAGTCTACTAACTGTTAGCTCTCTAATTAGGGACAGAGCCCACACACATATATACGGATTATGTAGAAATGCAAGGCCCACAGACCGTATATGTTACGTACAACCACCGACATCCCCCACACTAGAAACTAAAGCAATACAAACTGTAATAGCAGCACAAACATCCAGTCAGTCAATTACATCTGCAGAACCCTCAACATACCGTGTGAGAGACACAATTAAAGGTGACATGCAAAATTGCAGGCGTTGTATAATGGAACAAACAGCCATGTTACAGGTTTTGATTGCAATACTCCGTTATCAGACGTCGGGATGACAGGTACACCCACATGTTGAACCAAATACTCTACCTGTCACACACAATCCACGGGGGACATGAATCCAAACTATACTTGTCTCCATGCATAGCAGTTGCAGTTACACATAACAAAACACAATACAGACCGTCTCCCTGAAGGTAGGGCAAATAGGCAACGCAAGTGGAGAATCAATTATACCCCACTGTCGCCACGTAATTGGCGAATGGAGTAGCTGCACAGCTGATATGCAAGTAATTAGTCACTCAGGAACACCAATTGGCGGGAAGAATCCACATGTTTCAGGTATCGACGTATATAAGGATGACTTGCCAGACATTCAAACCGTATGCTCATACCGAATAACAGTTGAAACACTGTGAGAGAGATAGAAACGAAATGCAGTAACGACAACAAGGTATGTAGAACGCCCGATATGTAAGGTTATGTATAGCATGATCTGTATTAATTAGTTTTACTGTATGTATAGCCTGGCTTGCATTAATTAAACATGTCCGCAATGCATAAAGTGGGGAAAGGTATTTATGTAGTGATGTCTTGCTGAGCATACTAACGCTTGTAGAATCTGTGCGTCCAGCAGTGGGACACAAGGTACACAGCACAGACACCACAAGGGATGCTACATGAGGCCATTAAACAGAACAATGCCATACAACCTGCCGTCAGTGGTAGGGTATGTCCAACAAGGACGTGCCATAGCAGGGGATAGTATATGTTGATATACTGTCACAGCACGCATGTGTATGGGCATATAAAGTTAATGACATATCTAAGGTGGTCCCGCTGAGCAAGTATGCTTTGCATTATGGGATACTATGTGAAATATGTGTAATGTATAGTATTATAGGTAGATATGACAGATATTCTACACAGCATAACAGGCATAGCATGCATACCACAGGTATCGTCTATTGGTATGTACAATAACAGGATACATATGGCCTGTAGGTATGGGACATAGTAATAGCATGATAGCTAATCTAAATGGAAGGGCTACCAAGTAACCATGCACAAAGGACATGTAATAGCTGCACAGGTGCATAGTGGGGTACTATGCAGTCTGGCAAGTCTATGTGTAAGCACAACTACAGTGTTCACACTAGTGGCACCTCTCCAGGGTAGTGTCCTGTGAAGAGCAGAGCCAGGTGTCACCTGCACCACTGCACAGTACAGCCACTGCAGTGATCCCAGGCCTACATGTGTCTCCCAACCACCAAGGGAGGTATCACATGAACAGTGCTACTGAGTGTCCCTGCGTGATGTACATAGGACTTATGTTCCACAGCATGGTGAGTGTCCAGTTTGGGAATGTAACCCAGAAGCACATCCCACTCATTGTGGCGTGTGTGCACATATCCATGAGCATGTTGCTCACAGTGGCCTCTGCTTATGTTGCATATGAGGAGTATATCCATCAATAATGTTGTGGACATGGGCCCTGTCTGATCAACAGAGGTCACCCCTGAGTATGTAGTATGCAAATGTGTACAGATGTGGTGTCCGTAGTGCAGCCACATATTTAATCTGTCCTAGAAAAAGGCTTAACTTTTATTCCATCTACTAGAAGCGACATTACTGATAGTGTTATAGATTTGAAACTATTTATTCGTAACTTACAAATTAAATTAAATTTTTGTAACTCCTTGGATATACAACATCCGTTCAGAAAACCTAGTACTTATGTTCCTAGTTACCATCCCCTCATAGAAGCGTACTCTCAACTCGTTGAACAAGACTTATACAAAAATGACCATGCTAATAGGAATAAGAGATGGGCAGGCAATTTAAAGCCAAACCAAAGGAAAGCACTTACAAGTTTAAAGAATGATAGAACAATTATGATAAGACCTGCTGATAAGGGTGGCCCAGTTGTTGTGATGGATATGGAATTTTATAAGCAACGGATGAAATCAATGTTAGATGATACCAGCTTCTATCAAAAAATTAATACTAACATAGTTGATAGGATTATATCTAATGTGTATACCAGTTTAGACGTTATGTTGAAGGAAGGCAAAATCAATGAGGAATTGTTTAAATATTTCACATTTGAACATCCTACTATACTTACCATTCAAGGAATCCCCAAGATACATAAAGACAGTGAATGTCCACCCATGAGACCTATCGTTGCTGGCAGAGGGTGGATCACCGAGCCCATATCTCTATACTTGGAATCTTTACTAAGACCTATAGTTAACAAGTATGATTACATACTAAGGGATACGAAACAGTTTTTAATCAAATTGTATGAGAAAATGTTAGAAATCCAACATAAGCATGATATACATGATAGATTATTAGTCACCTTTGATGTCCAGTCACTCTTCACAGTGATCCCAAATCAAGATGGACTCATCAGACTGAACAGATGGTTAATGAAGGATGGCACTTATTCTGCAGGTAGAATAGAGGTGATATGCAAGTTAATGGAACTAGTACTAACGAATAACATCTTCATTTTCAATGGTCAAATTTACATAAGGATGGCGTAGCTATGGGCACCTCATGTGCCAATAGCTATGCCAACCTAATTATGGCTGATTGGGAGGATGTATCCCTATTTCAGCTTGATATATTTAGGAAATATGCTCTGTGCTATACCAGATTTGTTGATGACCTCTTTTTGATTTGGGGTGGTACAGAGGAGGAACTAAGTGGCTTGGAATTTGAAATGAACATGGCAACTGAATTTTTAAAATTTTCTATGACTAAATCTAGAGAAGTCATACCATACTTAGATGTGTACATAGAGAAGCTACCTGATGGTAGCCTGAACACAGGGGTATTTAGGAAAGAATGTTACAGAAACACATTACTCCACCATAGCAGCATGCATCCAGGCCACATATTCAATAATATTATGAGGAGCCAAGTGATGAGAGCCTCTAGATTGAATTCTGAGTATCCAGGATTTCTGAGTGAGTTAGATGACTTACGGACTAAATGTTTAGACCGCTCATACACAGAAGAAGAAATTGAAGAAAATTTTAGTGGGATAGATACCCTAAGGGAAGGTAGAGCACATCCGTACTTTGCTATGCCACATGTTGACACATTGAGTTCAGGATATTTACCTGATAACAGTAATGAATACTTTCGAATCCCTATACATTTCACCCAAGACGTAAATAGTATTAAGTACATTTATAAGAAACATTGGGATATCTTATTGACAGATGCAGCCATTTCTAAGGTGATAGGTGATACCCCCAAATTTACATATAAAAATAAAATGAACCTTCATAAGATGTTATGTGGTCCAAATAGGATAGATAGAGGAGCACCTGTTAGTGACAATATCAACATAACTAAGAAATGTCATAAATGCAATTTTAATGCAGCTACTGAGAGCAAGATTTAAACTACAAATGTAGATCTTATGTATATTTTGTTTGATAATAGGTAAAGAGCTGTATTAGTTGATGCAATACCCCCCCCCCATATTTATAACAGTCATGTATTTGCAATAGTTACTGGATGCTTTAAGGTGAATAAGGACATGTGTTTTATGTATTTAGTTGTGTATACAACGTTGGATTTAGTGCTTTGCATTTTTGACAACTAGTGAACCAGGACTTTTTAATGCAGCTACTGAGAGCAAGATTTAAACTACAAATGTAGATCTTATGTATATTTTGTTTGATAATAGGTAAAGAGCTGTATTGGTTGATGCATGTAGAAATAGCGTTCGCATTTTGTCATACCTAACTAAAATATTAGGTATTTCAATTTTACAGTGCCGGAATGGTGCAGACAATGTCTTGCATTTTAACTTATTTTAATGTACTTTGATGTTAACAGTTTTAGAGCAGCACTAGTTGATGTATGTGCAAATAGCATCTGTAATTTGCCATACCCAGTAAGAATGTTAGGTGATTCATTTTTGTAGTGCCCAAAAGTTTTAAGAAAATGTTTTGTATCTTTAATATATTGTAGTTTGAACAGGATGTGACATCATTATGTCTATGTCATATCCTTTATAAATGTTTGTGAATGTTTTTTAAAAAATTTGTATAACGGCCTGAAGAAGACCTTGTCGAAAGCGCTTGCCGGATGTTTTAATAAACCAATTCTTTTACTTTCACCTCGCTGAACGCTTGGATTATTGATTTTCTGTGATTCTCAAGTTATTGTTCGGTGGAGTTGACTGGTGTTGTTGGAAGTTCCTAACAGTGCTGAATAGCATTTAGTGACTTTTGTAGCTGATTTTTTGAACTCAAACAGCATATGATGTTGTGCCTAGCAGGCAGCCACGTTGAATATTAACGGACTTTGTGTATCCAGATTTCTGCATCTCCATGCAACAGCTTTGACTTGAACAATTGGACTTGGTATTATTTTGTGTGTGCACGGAGCTTGTTGTGAGTGTTTACTTGTCTCTGCACATATTTAAACTGTCAGAGCTCAGTAAACGTCATGGCGTGTTAATGTTGTGGCATGTAAAGCTGTAGCTGTTGTGTAAGGTACACCCTAAATGGGGTGGTGTACCCTTGAATGTGTGTAGATGTCTTGAGTTCAGAGGTACAATAGGTGCCTATGTACCAGTTACACACCCAGTACAGATAGGTGTGGCCACATAGGAGGATATCCACACCACAGTGGCATTACGGTAACCACAGGAGTGGGTGCGACATATGTGTGTACTGCAAACATGTACAATGTGATATGTATGTAGGGGACTACCATCCATGTGATAGTCAGTGGGTGAATGGTGTAATGCAAAGGTGATGTGCATGCACCTTGTGTCATGCAGCTTGATGCCATGATAGTCATATTATGTATTTGTCACAGCGACACCCGTATGGTTGGAGTCAGTATCAGCTGGTGGAGCAATCATGGCACTTGGTATGTAGGGGTTCTAAAGCTAGGCAGGGAAAGTCCCCTGTGCCAGCCTGTTCTGCAGGGAAGCATATACTGAACATGAGGGGCCCTATGACTGAGGACCATGGTATGCCAAAGTACCTGACATGTAGTAGGTACTATGGTATGCTGGCCTCAGTGTGTGTCCTGTCCATGAGCCACATAGCATAACATCCTGAGACACAGGGTACGATGTGCAGGTGGATGTGTATGTTGTCAATACCAGAATGGGGAATGGTGCTGAAAGGCAATGAGAGGACAATATAGGATGTGTGGACTCCCGTGCCATCAGCAACTGCCCTGGTAACTGTATGAAAGGAGTCCACCATGTGTAGGGGCCATGCTCTAGCCTTAACAAGCCCAACCCGGGTGGCAGCAGAGGACGGGAGACCAACAATGTCTCTGAGAATGACGTCCTTGATGATGTGCCCCATAGCCATGCAGAACAGTCCAGTCAGGTGTGTAGGACTATAGTCCCACTCGTGCAATGCGGTGCCACCTGTGTGTAGTGTGATAAATGCTGCTGTGTGCCATTCAGGGTCTACAATGTCTGAAACAAGGCTATTACTGAATATGGTGGCCTAGTGGGGAGACATGTAATTCAGAGGTTAGTGGACATCACAGCCTGGGACGTTGGAAGGTGACATGGGGCCAGTGTCCCAGGACATATAAAGTGTAGGTCAGTACTGTGTAGGTGTGACCACAGGGACACCACAATGTTCATGTATGGATTGCGGCCCTGTAGTGACTGAGAGGGTGTACTGTCAGCATTGAATCCATCCTCCAGCATGTTGCCAACAATACCTGGGTCTGCAATGTTCCTGAGTGACTGTTGTATGTGACAGCAGATGTGGGTGTTGCCATCGAATACTGACATACCACCATAATGCCTGGTGGTACACTCCGGAATGTGTGGCAGTCATGTTTATGTAGCTAGTCTTGGAGTATGTGATGAGGGACCCTGTGGCCCCACCACGGCTGACCAGTGAGCCACCCCACACATGGGAATGTACACCACTGTGCAACAGCCTACACCTGTAGTTGAACATCATATGTCCATGGAACATGACCACCAGAGTGGCGTCTGTTATCTGGTGTGTACCATCATGGCTCTGTGTGGAACAGCATGATCCATGCAGTTGTGTACATGCTAATTAAGTGCACTGGGGTATGTGTCAGCATTTGTATGTGCATTGTCCATCTGCACGGGTGTCATGATGTTAACAACCGCTGTCAGCAGACATCTGTAGTAGATGTTGTAGTACACATGTACTGTGTATGCTGTGATGAGTGTGTTGCTGGGATGTGGCTAACAAGGTAGATTAGCATATGTTCGGAATCCACCAATGAGGGGATAACCCCAGGTGTGTAACACCAGTCACATGGTGGTAGTGTTCATGCCAAGGGTAATGTAGGTCTTGGAGGTGGTGTGTATGTGTTGATCTAGCAGAGCGGAGGATATGACTCATGGATGTGTTGGTACATGAGTGGCTATCCCAGTGAAGTGTGGGGTAGTGTCAGTCACACATCAGTAGTAGCTGAGGCCCACTGTCCACTATACCACCATAGAAGGTATGTTACCCGTGGGGTATGATGTTGACTCTGTTGCTTGTTAGAATGTGTATAGCGGTCCTGGACACAGTTAGTTGCACGTGGAGCACCTCTGATGCATTGTGCTAAGCAACTTGCCAGGATGTGTGCAAAACATAGTGGGATATGGGAACCCCTCAGCTGTGGGTGTGCCGGTCCAGGTTTGTGCCTGAAAGGTATGGTCCGTCTATAACCTGTCATTGCAGGTGTGCTCTGCAGAGCCTAGAGGCAGGTCCCAATCACTGCAGAGATGTTTGAGAGGTGCATTATAAGGTGTGCCTTGCCTGCGTGCATCACAGGGGAAGATGCAAGCAATGTGTCACATGACCCCATGTCGTGCATGCCAGTTACCGCCCTGCCAGTGACAGTTATTGGAAACTGTGCAGGACAGGCAGTATAGAAGCAGTAAGAGCCTTACATGTGAGCTGTACTCCCAGGGCCGACAGGTGCAAGTCATCTGTGCCACAGCATTGTGTTTGACCAGGACAGTCATAGCGGACAGATACCACATGCCTGTGGAATGACAATAGGAGCATAGGCATCGGTCATTGTACAGTGGTATCGTGTCCGGACGAATGCAAAATGCTCCACAGGGCTAGGCCCACACCCTCAGGGCTATAAGACTGGTGAGCTATTGCATGTCCCTGCACATGTAGTCTGTGAAGTGGCATTATAGGGCAGTCACACTAACATGGCGAATGACAGACATATCATACCTGGTGAGGTGTGGCATGGGTGCATAGGTTATGTTGCAGAAGCAGTTACCCAACAGCAAGATGTAAGCGACTAACGCCTTGTGTAGCCTGCTGTGTGGAACTGCAGTGTGACACCTTACAGAGTCAGTTATGACTAGTGTGTTGTGAATGTTATAACACACTATTGGCTGTATGTGATGGGCACACATGAGTCTGTGGGCTATAAGCTGGTGATGTTGTCTTCCATGATGAGGGCTACCTCTGGTGCCTACAGTGAGTATGGAGACGTACTGCACAGGTTGTCCTCGTAGGTCTGGCCAGTGGTGTAGATCATGTGGGACTATGTGATGGGTGGGGTGTGTTGCGAATGTTACACATCCTCAAATGACTGTCAGGTGCAGTCAGGGTTGGCGACAGCATTACCCCCAGCCATAGCTGTCAGCCTCCTGTCCCCAAAATGAGGAACATTAGCCCTCATACCGTGTGACAAATGGGCGAAATGTGGAACACTTACAACTGGCTTACTAACAGCGTCAACTAGGAAGGGCATATGATGGCTAAAATAGGCTGGTCTTACATATAAAACAGATATTCCAATGAATTAATATGATTCTCATCTATTTAGCCATGTCTAGCAGGTAAACTATGTGCAACAATGAATGTGTGACAGACCCTTCCAATGTGGAACCTTGGGGAACATGCACCTTTTAGAACCCAAAATGAGGTACGTTCCCCGTAATGAGGTACACCTGAGAGCTATGGGCCCAGCACGGCTGCAGACGTGCATCCCCCACAGGCTGTAGTGCCGTATGTTGGGAGGTGAGCATTGAATGTGTACATGAGACAATTGCTCTATTGCCACATGTATGACATATCCCTCATATAGACAGGCAGTAGCACTGGTACATGACAGTTGGACATGCCTGTATATACAACCATGTCCCACAGGATATGTGCGTTACATGTGTACAACAGCTGTCGTACCTTAAGCAAGCTGGGAAGTGTAGGGCATCTAGTGTACCTGTGGGAAATGGTATGGAATGGGCACTATAGTAATCAGTAGCTCATGACATGCTCACATGTTGTGAACAAGTGCCTAGCATGACCATACAATACAGATAGGGTGTTGGATAATATCAACCCACAAGTGGTGATGACAGTCATTTAGGGTGGCACCGCACTATAACCCTGCTGAGTATGGTGTGCATGTCCATGAACCATTAGCACTGTAGATGTTATCAGTACAGATGTACAAGATAGCACGGATATTTGATTACAAATACCTTTGCATGTCACAGGAGTGTTCCACCAGTGGCCTGTTGACAGACTCACAACTACAAAAGGTGGAAGAGTGACATGTGCACAGCACATCAGTGCCAGATACAGTAGAACAGGGTTAATGTGTTGTACCTCACACTCATTGTAGCCCATACCACACAGACAAATGTTAGGCATCTGTGTATGTAAGGCTGTGAATGGCCATGACCTATCAGTTTAGCTGTGTCAGTGTTGCGAACAACATACAGAATGGGCTGTGTGTGTGAGGTGTGACATATGTGCACAGTCTGATGGATGATACCAGCAGTGTCACCACTAGGTGAACATCCCTGTACCCATAAACTACTACCTAGGCTGTGGTCAACATTATGGACACTGTGTAAGGGATGGTGCTGTGCAGTGCACCCCCCGACATGGTGACGTCTCCAGGCCCCTTAGGTAGTCATCTGAGGTACCCATGTCATGTCAGGGTGCCATCCATGAGCACGGAGATCACTGGCCAGGCATATACAGCACTGTGGTCACCAATATTGGATCACATACCACCTGTAAGGGGTAATGGCTATGCATGGATGTGCGATACCAGCCTTCACAATCCACACCTCCACTATGCAGCATGCTGTCTACCTTGCAGAAGGACATTTGCTACACCATGATGATGGACATGCTACATGTCCATATCCTGATCTATATGACATATGTCATGGACAGCCACCGTCCTAATACTAGGATCGCCACAGGTTGGACAGATCCCTGTGCCATATATGTGACATACTCCCACCATACCATGCAACCCTGCCCATCAAAGCTGCAGATGTCATCCCAGTCATACATGGTGTGATGGCCGCATGGTAGATGTACTATCAACTGACTGGATCAGTAATGTGGCACTGATGCAGCTTGCGGTGGCACAATGGCCATCTGTAACAGCGTGGAAACCATGCCCGCACATGCTATGGTTGATGACCATCCCTGCGAATGTCATCTGACTATCCATTGTCCCATGTCTATCACATGTGTAATACAGGCGATCCGTGTCAGGATGTTGAACAGTTGTACAGTGCTGTGTAGATGTATATGGCAAAACACATGCATGTACAGGTGTCCATGCGTATGTGTGCATTGTCACTGCTCAAGTCCATTACGGCTGTGTCTGTGCTGATATGTGACATATACACAGCATCCAGGTCAACAGTAGTACCGTGGACACATTGAGGCATGTGCAGATAGGTAAGAACACAAGTGCAGGCAAATAGACATGCCCACAGCAAGACAGCATTTACATGGAGTATGAACACTGTAATGAGGTGACACACATATATGGTGATGATATTCAATGCATAATGGGTGTGACATGTGTGACACAAACATGTCAGTCATGTCAGTGTCATGATGCTTTGCAAAGATAACTGTGCAGATGCAGTAGATGTCATAGAAATGTATGTGCAGCAGTATCTCTGTACATCTCTGAAACTGTGACCTGTCACCATCATTATGTTTTACAGATAATGCCCCGTACACGCCTCCCAGCATACACCCACCAGGAGGATGATGTCCTCATCCCACAGCTCCATGACAACTATGACTTGTTGTTCAGCCATGTGCCACAGCATGCCCAGCAGCGGGATTACCTGTGGCAGGATCTACGCAGGAGGGTGAATGATGTGGGTGGCCATAACCGCACCTACCAGCAGGTGTGCAGACACTGCATGGACCTGATACGACATGCAAAACAGCGTGCCACTGCAATCACCAGGGAACAAGGTGGAACAGGTGGTGGGTCACCAACCCAGCCCCCACTCACACACACCGAGGAGCTACTGGCCAGTCTGGGGACACCCAGGGAACAGCATCCAGAAACACTAGCTGCCATCGTGGAGGTGGGTGTCTCCCAACCAATGAGCCTGGAGTTGCCTGGTAAGTCAGTAATGCACATATGGCTATTATATCCCATGTAGTTGCATGTGTCACTGTACATTATGTAAAGTAACAACATATGCCAGGTATGTGGACACACATGCTGCATACTACATTATGCTATGTTGTGTATGCACACATGTGCATACTATGTGCTATTACACAGGTGAATGTGTGCACATGCACAGTGCAACCTGTGGCTGTCATACAGTCATGGATATTGTTCATACTGGTGTGTCACCCCTATACAGGTACCTCTGGCGTGCCGCACAGACATGGGTCCATTGCAGGTGAGACTGTCATTAGTATCAGGCATGTTACAGTGTAGATCTATTTGCCATGTGGCCAGTTAACACTTGCAGACCTGATGTTTGTTCCAGTCATGATATGCAGGTCGCACCACCATGCATTCACACACGCCACCCATGTGTAATATATACAAATGTAATGATACACAGACTTGAAACCACAGTACTTGTCATTGCGACATGTGTGGTCAGCTGTGCATACAACGGTGGAGGTGTTCTACAATGGAGGCATATGTAGTATGCATTGGAACAACATGTGGTACGCACACAGTACCACACAGTGAGCTGTGATATGGGCAGCCCACAAGTGTCACCATTGTGTCATATGCCCCTGCATTGGGTGCACACATTGTGATGTGCCACCTGACATGTCCCAAACATGTAGTGTTCTGTCTGCAATATTGTCACACTATCGCATGACCTATACCCCACATACCAAACATACAACCCGTTGTCTGCATAGCCCTGTGGATTGTGACATATCTAACATGTATGGGTGTATGTCATATGGGACCACACAGGCATGTGGAGAAGATGCCCATCACACACAATTGGCCAACACATGTGCACACGTGGCCATGGGGGATGGCCAGAGACATGTAGCCACACAGTACTTGGGATGTGTATACACCCTGTTGCACATTGTCCACACATGGTCCAATTATAGCCTTAGTTGACCAATTATACAGTTGATGTGGTACACTGGACAACCTCAAAGCCTGTGCACAGCTACTGGAGGTGTCACTGAAGTCTACCATATACGATCTGTCGAACATCACGACTGTGTTGCAGTTATGGCTATGCAATGTGTACATATTATGCATTCTACAGCAACATACATGCCTCATGTTGCCATGCAATGGCACAGTGTTTGTACTTCACACTGTATAGCAATGTAGACGGCTCACACTACCCTCCCATGCTCATGCACATTTGCTAAACATGCATTCTATCTGTAGGGCATACACTGCAATGTGAAGCCCATTATGATGCTGTACATGTGTCAGGACACCATTGTGTCAAACATGTATGCATGTTAATGCACATGTCAGCAGATTACACGTCAAGGTCACGTCAGCCATGTGTACTGTTATCCTGTTCTGGGCCACATGGTATATCACGGGGATGCATGCATACTACCATGATTGTGTGAACTGCATGGCTACTGATATGACACCTGCTTGCTGTAGTGTGCACCCCAAGGAGGTATGCTTATTAACACTATTAATGTCTGAGCTACATGCCCTCTGCTGTATCGCAGGCATGCTGCATGCCATCTGACTAATCACATGCATGGTGTGTCTGTGTGTGTCTGTGTTTGTGTGTCTGTGCGTGTCTGTGTGTGTCTGTGTCTGTGTGTCTGTGTGTGTGTGTGTCTGTGTGTGTGTGTCTGTGTGTGTGTCTGTGTGTGTGTGTGTGTGTGTGTGTGTGTGTCTGTGTGTGTGTGTGTGTGTCTGTGTGTGTCTGTGTGTGTGTGTGTCTGTGTCTATTGTACTTTACAGTATTTCTTTGCATTCACAGGTGATGTAGGTGCGTTACCCTCCTGCGGTCCATCTGATGTTAGTGTCCCCACAGATACTAGCGGTGATGAACATATGCATGAGGTACAGGCAGGGTTGTCAGGGGCTGAATCTGTGCCAATGGTTACCCTCCCAGCTATGTCCCCCTCTTCCCCGCACACAGTTCTGCTGCCAACACATACTGCATCACCGGTGGCCATAGAGGAAGGACAGTCAGCGTCTGTTGGCGTGGAACAGGAATGTGTGTTGGCTACAGAAGGTGTGTCTACACACCATGGTGTCAGTCTAATGACTGCAGATGTGCCACACAGGCATGTGGTCGGTGCTGCTCGTAGGAGGACCTCTGGCAGACATGCACCTGCAGGACAGAGCGCAGCAGCTGGTATAACCAGATGCATGTTTCAGACTGTAATGGTGGCACAGGCACGTGCTGAATGGCAAAACAGAGAAGGGCAGAGGCTGCAGAGGGCTGCTATCCATACCCTAAATGACAACATCCAGGCATTGGCAAATGCTCAACAGCAGATTGCTAATGTTCTGGATAGGCGACTAGGTGAAATGGTCGGAATCCTTGACCGAGGCATGGCAATCTGTGAGCGGGAGCTGTCTGTGCTGGAACACCTGGTAGGAGTGAGGCATAGGCCACGTGGACGTAGGCCAGCAACACCACCTAGTGTAGGTCGACGTGAGCATGCCACCTCACATGCCCGCTCCCATAGTGCCGGTAGCAGTAGCAGTGCAGCTGGTGCTGCGCTGTCAACACCAGGACACAGCAGGCCCCATGGACGTGGCCCTGGACGATCTCAGTGGAGACACGGTTCCAGTGGACATGTGTTGTTGGACAGTAGCCACTCTGTACCTCCACCTGGTAGTGCCCGTGCAACCCCAGGCAGGCACAGGTCACGTGGCCATGGACGGACACAGTGAGCTGTACAACCTGCACTGTACAATCTGGGGCTGTCGATTATACCCCGTGTAGGCATCAGAACTGTGTACACACATACACGCACACAGCAAACACAACGGTAGGGCTCCACAACATCCACATGCATTCTGCACAGACATGTCCAGTCAAATCACCGGCCCTTACACACACACACACATGATGTTATCCATTGGTGCAGCCTATGCCCCTGGCAAACATATCACCCTGTGCATATGATGAAGCCTGTGCCGCATCCCTGTCATCCACACCATCGGTGCAGGGTTATGCACAAATATTCTGATGCACAGGGTGAACAGTATAGTGAGAGGTGTATGTAATACCTGTGTATGCATAGTGAGGGATGTGTATGTTGCAGTGGTTGTGTGTGAATACTGAGTTGTGTATGTGACATAGGTTGTGTACGGTCAACATGCACCAGTCATACCATGTAGTGCAGGTGCAGCATGCATTGTGATGTGTTCATGGTATGTGTCTCGGTTACATCTGTAGCACCATGTTGGTTGTGATACCCTGGTTCCCTCCTATGGTGTACTTGCATGTGCCTACAGGTAGCAGTGTTTGCAGTCCCCCACGTGTTACTGTGGAGTACACACAGGCACGTCTGGCAATATCAGCATGCTACATGTACCCTCATCCTGACTGTTGGACACACCAACATGACACAGATGTCCGCACATATACTGCACCTGATGCATGTGGTCGGTGCCACAGGCTACAATGGACAGAGACGTGACATACATAGCAGGACACATTACAGGTATGGTGACATGGTGCAGGGGTTGTACACAGTGGCCTGGCCAATGATGATGTGAGGTGTCACTTGGTAGCTGGAGGCCACACTGTGCAGCAGTAGGACCCTGTAACAGTACGTGAACATGGCCGCATTCACGGGGTGTACACCACTATAACGCACACTCCATAGTGTGCAGCTGGGGACCCTTGCCTGTGTGGTCATTACCCTCACAGTACTATGCACCCACACGACGTGTCACAGAGAAGGGACATGCACAGGTAGCCAGTATGGCTGGGACCTATGGCATCAACAGGGTTGTGCAATGCATCACCATTATGGGTTAGACACCACGTGGGGCTAGTGATAATTTCCCACCGTATATTAGCATACACACTCACACCAAGCACCAGACATACATACAGACACACACACACTGTGGTGACCACACGTGTATACGGACAGCTGAAGTGTGTGATGCACCTCACTGGCGAACGTCATGCTTCCCACACTGACGTATGTACAGATCTCTACAATGGTGTACAGGGATGTGTAGCAACTGGGGCATATTCCCCGTGATATGTGGCATCCCTGGTCACACATTCGGACACACATGGCAGTGCTGGGAATGATACACCTGCCATATGATGACACATTTGATGGACATGCAGCGGTATTGATTGCATTATGTGTACCAATGCTATATCTGGCAAATGTGCTGCTATATGCACATGGGAGGTTGTAGGTGTTACAGGTGCCATATGACATAGTTGTTAACACCTGACCACTGTGTATGCATTATGTCAGCACCGTCACGTAATAGTGACATAGCATACAGTTAGCACATGGCATGATAGGATGGTGTGTGACACAACTGTGAGCCACCCCCTGCACACATACATCTAGACAGGTGGTTCACCATGTTATGTACACACATCCCTCCATGCGTGCTGTTTGTATGTCACCGTATACAGATGTCAATGATGGGTCTGCATTGCGTCTGCATGTCGTAGGTAGGTGCAACTATGTTACGGACATCGGCCACTGCACATGCATGTTTGCTGCATGCACAGTACAGATGTCACATGTGTCTCCTGTTGCCATGTTTGTATGCATTGCTGTTGTTGGACATGTGTGTTGACATACATAACACATGGACTGTGGTATGATATCACGGGTGTCACAGGCGACCAGTACAAGGGTATGTGTCCCGGCCAACACTGCTACCCCCTGTAGTGTGAGCATTCAACAGACATGGGCCCACCTTCAATTCGCGTGTGTAGCATTGATTAGGCCAGTGTTATGCACGAGGTACATCAAAGGCCATGTATGTATGTGTTGTGTGTGCAGTCCATGCACACATCCACACAATCACATGTATGACATACCCAGACGTGTGTTCATTGGTGTACAGCAACAGTCAGGTGTCATAGCTGTGTAAGGGCCATGGTATGTCTTGAGCCGACCTGTTCATATATACTGGTATCATTGCAATGCATAACACCTGTTGGATCCCTGTTGGTATGTGTGTACTCTGCACAGCTGGTGTACACTGCCGTACAGCCCAGTGGTCATGTGTCACATGGTGTTGTGGGACCGTTAGGCTGTGTAGTGCTGCACCAACGACATGGTGCTGACTTGACAGCTACAGTGTACACTGCAGTGTGTACGTGTGTGACCTGCACCTGTGACAGCTGTGATGGCAGTTGTGTGTGTGTACAGGTCACTGCATGTGTGACTGCCCTGTGCGTGAGGGCAGTTATACCTTACTGTGCCCTTCTGTGTGTACACTCCATCTGCATGCAAGATTGCCCTTTGCAACTGGTAAGTGTGTGAGCATGCCCAGTACGCCGTTGTGTAGATGGACACACAGTACATTCCACACTGCGCCCTTCCATGATTAGACTCCGTGTGCATGCAAGATGGCCCTTTGCAACTGCTAAGTGTGTGAGCACGCCCAGTACGCCATTGTGTAGATGGACACACAGTACATTCCACACTGCCCCCTTCCGTGATTAGACTCCGTGTGCATGTAAGATGGCCCTTTGCAACTGCTAAGTGTGTGAGCATGCCCAGTATGCCGTTGTGTAGATGGACACACAGTACATTCCACACTGCGCCCTTCCGTGATTAGACTCCGTGTGCATGCAAGATGGCCCTTTGCAACTGCTAAGTGTGTGAGCATGCCCAGTTGTGTAGATGGACACACAGTACATTCCACACTGCCCTTCCTTGATTAGACTCCGTGTATGCAAGATGGCCCTTGCAACTAAGTGTGAGCATGCCCAGTATGCTGTTGTGTAGATGGACACATGGTACATTCCACACTGCTCCCTTCCGTGATTAGACTCTGTGTGCATGCAAGATGGCCCTTTGCAACTGCTAAGTGTGTGAGCATGCCCAGTATGCCGTTGTGTAGATGGACACACAGTACATTCCACACTGCACCCTTCCGTGATTAGACTCGTGTGCATGCAAGATGGCCCTTTGCAACTGCTAAGTGTGTGAGCATGCCCAGTACGCCATTGTGTAGATGGACACACAGTACATTCCACACTGCGCCTTTCCGTGATTAGACTCCGTGTGCATGCAAGATGGCCCTTTGCAACTGCTAAGTGTGTGAGCATGCCCAGTACGCCGTTGTGTAGAAGGACACACAGTACATTCCACACTGTGCCCTTCCATGATTAGACTCCGTGTGCATGCAAGATGGCCCTTTGCAACTGCTAAGTGTGTGAGCATGCCCAGTATGCCATTGTGTAGATGGACACAGTACATTCCACACTGCCTTCCGTGATTAGACTGTGCATGCAAGATGGCCCTTTGCAACTGCTAAGTGTGTGAGCATGCCCAGTACGCTGTGTAGATGGGCACACAGTACATTCCACACTGCGCCCTTCCGTGATTAGACTCCGTGTGCATGCAAGATGGCTCTTTGCAACTAAGTGTGTGAGCATGCCCAGTACGCCGTTGTGTAGATGGACACACAGTACATTCCACACTGCGCCCTTCCATGATTAGACTCCGTGTGCATGCAAGATGGCCCTTTGCAACTGCTAAGTGTGTGAGCATGCCCAGTACGCCGTTGTGTAGATGGGCACACAGTACATTCCACACTGCGCCCTTCCGTGATTAGACTCTGTGTGCATGCAAGATGGCTCTTTGCAACTGCTAAGTGTGTGAGCATGCCCAGTACGCCGTTGTGTAGATGGACACACAGTACATTCCAAACAGACTTGTGATACTAAGCGTGTGGGCATGGCCATTGACATCCTGTATAGCCATGGTGGTCATCCAGGCACCAGATGTCCAATTTCAATGTCACGATGGATGCCTACATTGAACACACTTGTTGCTGTCTCGAAGGGTGTACTGTCTGTGGCGCATCCCGTATCTATTTAGTGTTGTTGTGCTCCGTAGATATTTAGTTGGCCCGATGACAGCACTGCCATGTTTGTGTACGTCTACCTTGGGATGGTAATATGCTTTCAGACCGCTCACTCTCTAAACATTCCCTATCGGCATCTTTGCCTTTGTGGATGATGTCACCCACCTAGAAGTATGCCTCTGGGAGTGCTGTGTTCAGTAATCTCGGTAGCGCGTTCTGTAAATGCGTAATGCTGTAGTGTGTTAGAGTAGGTAGGTGTATGTTCAACTCCCGGCCCTTCCAAGTGTGTGTGTGTGTGTGTGTGTGTGTGTGTGTGTGTGTGTGTGTGTTTCCAGCTGCCTGGGGACACAGTAATGCTTTTAGATGTCTCACAACACATACATTCCCTATCGGCGTCTTTGCCTTTGCGGATGTCACCCACCTAGAAGTATGCCTCTGGGAGTGCTGTGTTCAGTAATCTCAATAGTGCGTTCTGTAAATGCGTACTGCTGTAGTGTGTTAGAGTAGGTAGGTTATGTTCAACTCCCGGCCCTTCCAAGTGTGTGTGTGTGTGTGTGTGTGTGTGTGTGTGTGTGTGTGTGTGTGTTTCCAGCTGCCTGGGGACACAGTAATGCTTTTAGATGCCTCATAACACATACATTCCCTATCGGCATCTTTGCGGATAATGTCACCCACCTAGAAGTATGCCTCTGGGAGTGCTGTGTTCAGTAATCTCGGTAACGCGTTCTGTAAATGCGTACTGCTGTAGTGTGTTAGAGTAGGTAGGTTATGTTCAACTCCCGGCCCTTCCAAGTGTGTGTGTGTGTGTGTGTGTGTGTGTGTGTGTGTGTGTGTGTGTGTGTGTGTGTGTTTCCAGCTGCCTGGGGACACAGTAATGCTTTTAGATGCCTCACAACACATACATTCCCTATCGGCGTCTTTGCCTTTGCGGATGATGTCACCCACCTAGAAGTATGCCTCTGGGAGTGCTGTGTTCAGTAATCTCGGTAGCATTCTGTAAATGCGTACTGCTGTAGTGTGTTAGAGTAGGTAGGTGTATGTTCAACTCCTGGCCCTTCCAAGTGTGTGTGTGTGTGTGTGTGTGTGTGTGTGTGTGTGTGTGTGTGTGTGTGTGTGTGTGTGTGTGTGTGCGTGTGTTTCCAGCTGCCTGGGGACACAGTAATGCTTTTAGATGCCTCACAACACATACATTCCCTATCGGCGTCTTTGCCTTTGCGGATGATGTCACCCACCTAGAAGTATGCCTCTGGGAGTGCTGTGTTCAGTAATCTCGGTAGCGCATTCTGTAAATGCGTACTGCTGTAGTGTGTTAGAGTAGGTAGGTGTATGTTCAACTCCCGGCCCTTCCAAGTGTGTGTGTGTGTGTGTGTGTGTGTGTGTGTGTGTGTGTGTGTGTGTGTGTGTGTGTGTGTGTGTGTGTGTGTGTGTGTGTGTTTCCAGCTGCCTGGGGACACAGTAATGCTTTTAGATGCCTCACAACACATACATTCCTTATCAGCGTCTTTGCCTTTGTGGATGATGTCACCCACCTAGAAGTATGCCTCTGGGAGTGCTGTGTTCAGTAATCTCAGTAGCGCGTTCTGTAAATGCGTAATGCTGTAGTGTGTTAGAGTAGGTAGGTGTATGTTCAACTATATATATCTTTGTAATATGTATGTGGATATTAGCACTATTGAATGTGCTGCATTATCTGTACATGTTCACCTTGGATGTATCTGAATGTGCTATGGCTCTGTGATAGTGCACATACTGTGTGCTGTAGTGATCCTGGGTTATAGTTGTGTAGTGACCAGTTATTTTGTTGTTGGGTATTACCAGAGACATTGAAAACAATGATAGTACAGCACCTTTAAATGGTCATGTGCACATCTCAGCAGCAGTCAGCAGTGGTTATTACATTGGAGGATGACTATGGCTCATATACCTATGTATTACATGGCAATACTATGCAAATCAGGTTAACATTACTGACACCCGTTTATCCACAGGTTGTGTTACAGATCCCATGTATGTATGTGTATACATTACCAGGTGCAGGACTGGACTATGGTTGAATGCATGGAGGGGTGTCCATGGCCAGGAATGGTGATCTGTACAGCCTGGCAGGTACAGTCTGTGACTGTCCCACAACCTCCAGTATATGGCTGACACATGCTGAAACAGTGTACATGCAGAGACACACATAAAACAAACAGCTAGGGATAACACATAACACACACACACATTGCATCAACATTGGGCCATGCAAAACCTGTTGTCCCTCACACACACACAAATGCATACATGTTGATTGGCTGGTTCACTGACAGGCTCTGGAAATGAAACTACATACCCTGTGCATATGATGACACCTGTGCCTCCTCTTTTAATGTGTAACATTGATGCAGGTACAGACTAACATGGTGCTGATGCACAGGGTGGCTTCATAGCACTGTAATAATGTTACAATGTAAGCAGGCATGATAAATTCCAGCTATGATCATCAATGTAGTAAAGTGTACAGCACTGTTAATTCTGAAGATGTATTATCCATCCATGTGCCATTTGACTGACGTGTGTAGTATTGGCAGCATGTGTTACACAGTGTGCAGTACGTGTGAGATGTGTGTAGTACAGATTCACATGTATCTATATGTGAACATGGTGAGGGTGCACTGTCTGCATCTACATGTATAGTGGACACATTGGAATGGTGACATGCCCTGTATTTCACACTGTTAACACGCCATACTTTCTATTGGTGGCCAGTATGCATTATACTACACATATTGTTGTACTTGTCTACACATGTGTGATTGCTATGGTTTTACACTGTGCTGTGGGTGATACTGTTACTATCTGTCATAGTTTTGCATTATGGTAGTTGACACAACCTCAACAGTCTGAATTACCAATTGTTATATGATATCTTCACAACTGTCCCACACATGTAGGACACACAGTAGCATGTGGATCCTACATGTACTATACTATACCAGTTCGCACTGGTATTGACTGCCACACATTGCTGGGACCATTACTGTTTGACATGTAGCCATGTTAGTTACAAGCAAAGACAATAGGGATATTCCTGTCCACATCTGGGAATTCATACTGTGGCCTAGAATGCATTCTGCACATGACACAGTTAGTCTACACAAAGGTATCATACAGACAGATACGTGTTATCCAACCCATGCTGTACAGCTATAAGGCTAAACAGAGTCAGTTATCCACATTTACTACACATACTTTACCAACAGTAACACATAGGTATTACACCCCAATATGTATAATGGGTAACAATGTGTACATATAGATATGTGCTATGTCATTTGATATTTGCATTTACAATTGTATTGTGAAGTACATCACTGTATCACATATGCAGTGATAGTTCTGCATGCATATCCTCCAAGGTGGTTGTACAACTATGATGAATGTCCATTATTGACATACTTTGCTGTGTTTGAACTGTTCTGCAGTATTACATATACATGAACAGTCACTCACACTATGCATATAAACTGTCGTGTGTGTGTGTGTGTGTGTGTGTGTGTGTGTGTGTGTGTGTGTGTGTGTGTGTGTGTGTGTATGTGTGACACAGATGACCTAGGCCACAGACAGTTCTGATACATGTAGTTGACAAGTGCGGTAATGCTCCACCAGATGTGTCCAGGCACCAGAACTGTGACTTGGCGACACATACACATGCTAGAGTAAGGTTTCTGTATGTGTGTGTGCCTCATTATGGCATTCCTGTTCATGTGTGTGTGCATTTCTGATGTGTGTCATCAGCCACAGTTCAACTGCACATCCAGCATCCCCCACTAGGTGACCATGAGGGTTGTCCCCATTGCCAAATGTTTTGTACAGCTGCATCAGATGCCACATATCTGAAGCATTGCAGCTTCCAGGGCATCCAGCACACACATTCATTATTACGGGCTGGCCGTCACACACAAACCGCCACTTCATGGAGGGTAAGCCCTTGTGGATGATGTAGGCCCTGCCACACTCACTGGCTGGTGGTTTGATGCATATGTGCATGCAGTGTATTGCACACAGTACTTAGGGTATTCCACTATTGTGTGGAAACGACACATATTGCTGCCCAATACCTTACAGGAATTGGGGATATATACATCATCACTGACATGTGCTGACATGGCATTCATGACCTGGTGTAGTACCCTGGATGCTGATGTTTGTAAAATCCACGTCATATCACCAGTTGATCTCTGGAAGGTACCTGTTGCTGGTATCCTTAGGGCAACACATACCTTGGTTTCCACTGGGATAGGTTTCCGTCTGTTGGGTCTGTGTGTGAGACATGGCCTGCACAGATCCACAATCTTCTGCAGGAGGTCTCTGTCCACTCTATAGTGCTCTACTATCTCCAGCTTATGTAGCCCCTGGTAGTTTGCCCTGTGCCTGCACACTCCTCTCCGTCTACTCACTGTGTGATGCTGAGCGGCATTCACATTGGCACAACCCTCCACATGTTGCATATGTTGATGTATAATAGCAATGGCAGCCCCTAACATTATCTTGTCTCAGTTAAGCTTTTACAGTTTGCACTTCTCTTACTATACTACAGTGTTGCAGTGTGTCTGAGAATAACATGGTGGACTACTGTTTGTAGAGTTGTACGTGCTGTGCTGTGCTGGCCTACTGTACTGGCTGTGTAATATACTCAGTCTGATTGTTTCCACCTGCTAGCTGTGGTAGTTCTCCTTGGTTAACTTACTGCTATTTGTTTACCTTTCTTTCCACTGTTTGTGTCCACAGTAAGTGGCACAGCGCATAGGAGCACAGTGAAGTGCATATCCGCTTCCACGTGCACACACAGGCTTATACATGCGTACAAACACTTACACTGGCTTACACAACATTACACGGGCTTCAACAATCTTACAGTAGCTTACTCATTCTTCAAGTCGCGCACACAGGCTGACACGCATGCACACATGCTTACTCGGGCTTACAAGCTTTGCACGGGCGCAAACACACTTCACCAGGTTTGCAAGGAACTTCAGTGATATCCATGGCATACACCATCAGTTTACTGACTTTACCTAGGATAAATCATAACACGCCTCTTCCACTGATGAGTCACTGACAGCAGACATGTGACACACTGCTCCAATAAGATTACAGTGTTTTATACATACACACTCATGATGTCACCTATCTTCTACACTGATAGTCCCCTTCACCTACTCTTACACTGTAGGGGCTTGGCCCATATGGCATGACAAATTGTGCTTCACTATCCTCAGCCTCAATTGCATAGGATTGCCTACTAATGCTTGGTTACACCTCTGAGTGTGCGCTTTCACGCATAGCAACCACTACTCAGTAGCCATGTTGTCTTCAGCTTGCCATTCCCCTGCATGACGCAATAACTTTTAACTGACATTACAATTTGTATGTATATTTTACATATTTGTCTTGTTTTGTATGCACAGCGCGTACTCGGAGATCGAGGGAGGACAACTAGAGTTTTATTAATTTCCAATGGGAATACATGCCACTGGCGTTATATTTGGCTATTGGCATGCTTCTTCAACTAGACCATCCTTTATTTGCAGATGACATTGCTCCGTTTAGCTACTTGCAGAACGTTACTCAGGTAACATCCATGTACATTTCTGCACATACCTCTACTCTTGCACGGACAGCTTACTGTTTCATGTATCGCATATTTTACATCATTTGCATAGCTTTCACCTACAAATGGGGTAATTTGCATATCCTAACATTGTCCGTGCAACTTTCGTTTGAGGGGCTGTGTTACACGCCCCTACAGAATATTGCTGAATAGCTCGGCGGACATCTTGCCTTGCTCTACTCTTACTCTACTCATACACCGACCAAAGCTTCCTGAATCCTGGCCTAAGCTTTGATGTGTGCTAATATGTCTATTTGTGGGGTAGGCATGGCTGTAGGTATGTTTTGACCTGCTACGTCTGTCATTTATACAGAGCACCTCCCACTTTCATCATTTGTAGAGGTGACAGCCCTATAGGGACTATATGTACAGCTGTGACATTTGACAAGTCCACACATACCTGCGGTCAATACTAAACTGACTACTTCAGCACTTTTCATACCTTCAGATTTGTCTTGTAGTGGTATAGTCGATGATACTGTTTCCTATAACATGTATCTGTTTCTGATACAAGATATGTCATTTTATTACACCACTACACAAAATATATGGAGAAATCACAGGCCAGATGCCATTACATTCCTTTTGTAGGACACACCCGCCCAGAGTGTTGTGTTCCTCACAAAAGCCAACAGGTGCTGATCAAAACATATTCTGCTATCATCTACCTTATGTGTTCGCCGGTATTTGTGCTTTCCATCAGTGGCAGAACTCACATGCGTGTGTGGGAGACTGAACACTGTCTCGGGACACTGCATAGCACCCTGAGGGACACATTTATGTTGTTTCTATTAACCTTCCACATTGACTATCACAGGGCATTAGTATTCATCCAGATTTGTCGAGGTACATGCTTTTGACTTATACATGTTTTGTCATTTGTCATCACGTCTTTCTTCACACCTGTCCACCTAATCGCACTAGTTCTGTACATTTATTTAGGTCAGAGTTACCTTCATACCTCTCAACTGTACAAATTTTGGGTAAATGTCCCTAACTTAGATGTCTGATTTTGTTCCTTTTTTAATAATATTGTGCAATGCCTTTCTGGTAATTTAGTGGGAAGTCATTTGGGACTGTGGGGTTAGACAATAATGACAGACATTTGTTATTTACAATTAATAGCCCTTGAAACATTCATACTATTGACTGATCCATTATTCTATCCACGTTCTGACTTTGTAAGAGGAATATTTGAGATATTCCCTATTTGTACTTATTTTAAAATGCCTTTGTCCAGATGTCTTATTCTGATTGAGAGGTATGGTTACCATCTTATTTGTACACATGTACGTCCATGATAATCGCTTACACGACACTAATATAACTCCCTACGTCTTCCCCCAATAGTTTTCACGATATCCGGTAGATGGGTTCTTCATTTTAGGAAGTTAGAGGCGTCTGCTATACCCACATAGGTATATTAATCACTCCCATGGGGCGGACCTCATAAATCTGTGCCAACCAACACCTAGGCACCTAGGCCCATTATTGCATACCCATGATTCCCAGACCTGACACCCCCCCACAGTAGTCATAACACATATTTAATGTGAGCGTTAATAAATTATGACAACACTTCTAAGCACTATCCACATGTCGGTACATATGTCTTACATTCTGTCAACCCATGTGTTATTACACTTGCACAAGCTACTGTTGCATGTACAGCTATATTGTAGTTGCGGATGACACTTCTTTGCGGCAATCATTACAGGGCTGTGCATTTATAGATTCACTATTTTTGGAGTCCTGCAAAGGACACCTATATCCATGTTTAAAGAGTAGAACTTATAGATCTGGCACACTGATACTTTCCGGCCAGTAGTTTTGAGAGCAGCAGTGTATTTACCTTAATTGCATGTCTGTTATGTGTATCCATACTAGCTATGGTGTAACCTATTTATGTACATATGTTATATCTACGAGGACATTTGTTTATATGTTTGTTAGGTATATATCAATTGATGTTGTATGTGTTTGAGTGTGTGTATGTATATATATATATATATATATATATATATATATATATATATAGATATATCTGTATATATATATATATATATATATATATATATATATATATATATATATATATATATATATCTGTACATTCTTTATTTCATATCTTTATTTAGTTTAAGTCTGTGGATGTATATATCTATACACAAATGTATATATCCATATATAGACACTACGTGTAGAAACCAGCATTCATTTGCTATGCTGTGAGCGGATTACACATGCACAGGCGCACTTGCATTTCCTTATTGTGGGTTACGCGCAGGCACACATGCATATCCTTATTGTGGGTTACATATGTTTACTAAGTCTTTGTGCTTACGTGGGCTTTATTACTTGTGACAGTACCAGTAAAATATCTCTAATCTGGTTAATGGACATATGTGAAACACACGTTCACCTTTACATATTTAAATGTCTATACAGCACAGACACATTCATTACACTTTAACATTATATGTGCTGTAGTCGTAGTTGAACCGGGACTGCATTCACGTTGGCCGGATGCTGTAACCACTATACGTTTGGTGTTCTGACTCATTTATATGCATACCCATAGTACATAGCTACATTAACATATGCCTCACCGCTTCACTTACGTCACAGGCATCCATTCTCCTGCTGGGAAAAATGCGGTACTACATGTTACACATTCCCTATTCCTTACTGCTCTGGACCCAAGCTGCATATTTAATCACTCCAGGGATATTCAGAACCCAAAGGCTTATAGTCCTGACACATACAGGTCTTTAATTGTCAGGGTGTTCATGTGGTGATCTGGGTTTAGGCTTGTCTGCCTGGTGAACGGAACTGCCCTGAACGTGTTCAAATGTCAGACAAAGCACATGGACAGGGTTTGTCCATTTTAAACATTTTATCTGTGTTTACAGTCACTGGTGTTTGGGCACCTGTCAGCAGCTTATGATGTTGGCAATACATAATATGGGTGGGGGTGGTTACAATACATAATCCACGGTGAGTGGTGTTCCCATTCACATTTGACTATTTCCTGTATTCATTCTTACGTGGGTTATTATTTTGCACATGACTTAACTATGAATTAACTACAGGTATGCAGTAGTACAGTCAACATATGTGATGCTTTGTTACAGTATAAATGTACGGACCTCTGTAATACTGGGGACTACCCCACATCCTTCACAACATTTCATGCTTATGTACATACTATTATTCAGTGAACTTTTGAAGTTTGTGAGAGCAGTAATTACATCTGTCCCTATTTGTCCACCCATCCTTTTAGGCTTTGTCCAGGTTTTGTTGCTGTAGTAGGTTGGGAGGTGGTGTCGGTATGTGATTGAGTTGAATATATACTGTCGATAATTCAGTGGGGAGTAGGATTACTACTTGTTCCTCTTTGCGAGGGGGGGGTCCCACTTTGGACAGTTGTGTCCTGCGACGACACCTAAGACATGGTAACTGTCCTGTGATTTTAAGACAATAATATATTTCTTATTTTCTTTACTAGTTGCATGATACAGGTATTTTGTATCTGGTACACATAACTATTATTTGGGATAGCATAAGCTATTCAAATGCTATGGAATAAGCTTTTATCTTGGCATACACGTGTAATTCTGTCCTTTGCACTGGCCGGGGGTATGTTTTATCCTGCAGATTCTCACATTTCTACAAGGGATGTCCCACCTTGGCCATCTGAACAGGTGGCAACCCTAGTGGGGTGACCTGCATGGTGGACAGCTGTTCCATCCTGCGTAGTATGTTTTGCATGTCTGTGTAGAAACTGTACAGTACTGTTACTACACATACATGTTTTGTCCAGATGTGTACAGTAATGGACACCGTGGCGTGTAAACAACTCTGGGGGTTCAACAGGTTACTTATCCCACGCGGGATGTACACACATTTTGCCGGAACATGAACGCGCAGGCATTTGGATTTACATACATGTGATGGGATGTTTACAAACGTGGGATACATATTTGCAATCCTGACACTGCCTAGGATTATACTTCCTACTACATATGGGGAATACTCGCTATGTGTAGGTGTACGTATGCGCAAGGCTGGTAGCTGGATTTGGTGGACATTCAGACATGGGTGCGGGTTATGTGCTATACAGGGGTTGTTGCGTATTGCATTTGCATGCATGGGTTCTGCTTTTGGATATCCCGGTTCCGCATATGGCATCCTATGTGTATGTGACGGTTACGTTCATGTGTATAGCACATTTTAATATACATATGTTTGTGTGTGTTTGGTATACAATTTGGACTGTCAGGTTTCTTTACGGTTGTTATATAGCCACAACTGCCCAGCTGTGTACTATCACTACCACTGTGGGACTGCTAGTGACCATGCCCAAGGGGCTAGACGTGTGTATTGGCGGCGCGCTGACATGATGCGCTTCACTTCCACTGAGTATAACTTCTGACAGTGCAGTACATTACGGACACACGATTTTAAATATCATTTGTTCCATGGACGGTAACTCATATTGTGTTGCGTGCATTTCTGTTTGGTTCTCCATTTTGTGTGGCCGGGAACTGTCTTGCATGTTTTGCATACGTTTCATTATCCACGGACACTGATAGGTGCGATTACTATTGCAGGCAGGCTATGATATTCAGCAGTTTAGGTTGCTCATCGCCAGCCGACATTGACACACCTCCGGGTGCAGCTTAGTTACGCCCCATGCACTCGTGCACGTGTCCTATGCACGTGGATGTGGTGGCGGCGCACCTTCATTAATATGCATATGGCACTACTACACCATTTATACGCCGCACGGCCGGCGCAGGCCTTACACCGGCCTTGCGTCGAGCTTCATGAATCCGGGGGCTAGTCAATTTCCTTTGTTGAAAAATCAAACCCTGCACCTCTTGTGAGGTAAACACCTTAACAATTATACCAACTCCAACTCCAAAGTTTGAGGTTTATAGGTAAGTACTAGGCTAGCTGCCCTTGTTTAAAATTTGAAGCCTAGCCAGGCAGAGAAACTTATTCTGGGGAAGTTGGCAGTCTAGTACAGGACAGACACACACACACACACACACACACACACACACACACACACACACACACTAATTGGATGTTTGGAAGATTACCATTTCACCTGTTGCATATCTTTGGGATGTGGAAGGAAACCAAAGCCACCATTTAAGACCAATGTGGACAAAACGGGGCAGGTAGATATTGCATAGAAGCATACCCCTGCTAAGAACTGTACTCATTTTACTAGATTAGAGACTATAATAAAAATATTTCATGGTTTCCAATATGTCCATTATAGTGAGTAACTAATATAACATGCTATAGGGGGCTGTTCAGACTAAGAAGAGTAAAAACAGCAGGTCTGTGAACAACTCTGAATAATTTTGCTAATATTATTAAAATGGAAAATGAATACAATTGGCAATATGTGTGACAGGCATTAATGATATCAATTTATTTTATTATTTCCATTAACTGAGCATAACACTGCTAAATAATGCAGAAATGACGCACTTCTAGTTCCTTTGTGACTGGCTTGTAAAGGCAGATTATCCTTTTATGCTGCTTTAGTTTATGATGAGACTGGCTAATAAGAAAAGATACTGTGAAATATAGATTTCAATAAGAGATCTTTGAATAAATTATTTTAAATGACATTCCATTCAGAGGAAAAAATTACGTAAATTGATGAGAATAATCAGACTAATCAAATAAATTACATTAAGAAGAAATTTGGTCCTTTTGGTGAGAATTATGTAGCTGCAGCTTGCATTCCTATGTGTATGAAACAGTTGAAAAGTTAGTTGATTGAGAGCGTACTAGAATTCTTAGGGCATGGTGAGGCTTGATCCTCAAATCCTGGGGTGCTTAACATGTGGATGGTCTATTAATCCTAGTACTGCCCATTATGGAGAATATTATTACAGTTAGCAAATCAACACCGCCAAAAAACAATACTGATCTCAAAGTTATGAATAACGTTATGTTTATTAAGTATGATCGACATGAAATGGTTTGTCTTTGGTAACACAGCAGTGGAGCATTTAGTGGTCATCCTCCAGTTTAATTTTTGGCTGTGTTGCCATCTGTGTGCCACTGTCTGTTTTTACACGGGTTTCTTCCCACATCCAGTAAATGTGTCATAAGAGAACTGATGATCCTGTACATTGCCTGTAGGTAAGTGGTGTGTGTGTATGTGTGTACTTGTGTGTGTGTGTGTGTGTGTGTGTGTGTGTGTCTGTGTGTGTGTGTGTGTGTGTGTGTGTGTGTGTGTGTGTGTGTGTGTGTGCGCGTGCATGCACGTGTGTGTGTGTGTGTGTGTGTGTGTGCCTGTTTGTTTGTGTGTCTGTGTACATGTGCATCCTACAGCAGTCTGTCTTCTCATCCAAGATTATTTCCTCTGCCTTGTACACATCAAGTGCTAGAATAAGCAAAGTGTCCTCCTTGATTTTTAAGCAGATTATCTGGGCAATCACAAAATGAGTAAAAGAATGAATTAATGGTTCCTCTGCTTGGTCCAGAATGAGGGAAGCTAATTATATGTACCTGGCACAATGTATGTTCTTTATTATTTCCATAGTGGAAGACAGTGAGTGTTGATTCTTTTTTTGGATGTGGCATATTTCTTCTAAAATTCTTATATGAAACTCAAATGCACATACTTTTATATACATCAGAAATGTGTATGGGAAAATTAGGTTTGCATGTATAACCATATTCCCTCCTTTATTTCTGTTGCTATTTTTATAAATACAAAAGTTTTATTGGAATGACTTAGTTTGAAATGCACGAATATGAAGTTCTTCTCAATTCCACAAACAAGAGTCACTTCTTTCAAGAGATTTGATAAGTGCTAGTACAGAATGTCAAGTGAGTGCAAAACTGCAGTCTTCTCAAATGAGGTCACAACAGATGAAATCCCCCTTTCCCCAAGATTCTGCAATCGTGGAGTTTTTTGCCAGTTTTTTTTTTAGCCCCACTCCTTGCTGATCATAAACCTCCTTTCAACAAGTAAACCCCTTCATTACCAATCATCAGGATGAGGTTTAGACAGGAGAGACCATCATTTAAGCAGCCATCAAAGGTCACTCATCTTTTCTTGATTATGCCCTATTCCCTTGCATGCACTCAGCTTAGCACTGGGGGCTTCATGCAATAGACTGACCTCAGGGTGTGATCACTCGCTTCTCTAATGGTCATTCCATCCGAGCATCCCTGTCTACTTACTCCCACAGAAAGCATGAGCGGTGCTTTCTTTGGGCTCCACTAGGAAAATCACACTGACTGCATATGCCCCTGTGTGTGCGTAACCCTCCTCATCTTACTGGGGGAGGAGATCAGGACATACCACCTTTGTACAGCTCCCTCTCTCCCTGGCTTCTCTAGTGTTAGGGCTGCTAACGAAACCCCAGTCACCTAGGTCACAGTAAGGGTGTCTTCTACCTGCGCCACAGTGCTAAGCGCTACCTTGGAGTGGATTATATTAACTAAAGAGATGGGAGTATGGAGAGTTTTTCACTCCGCATAATTTTACTTTGAAATAATTTTTCTAATTAGGAAAAATTCAAACTGCTTTTTGTCTGCATAACTAAAGTGGAACATATAGCTTTGTCCAGGAATGCTAAAAAGAGAACAGATCTGTATTCCAGTACACATCTTTATACCTTTAACATAGCTTTTCTCCAAATGAGTAGATGAGTCATTTTGACTTTTAACATTTAATGTATTCAAAATCATTTTTTAAATATTTTCTGTAATATGTTCTCTGTAATAATAGTTGTTTAATAACAAATCTAACTATTAAATTATTGCTGTCTACAGATTCCCATTACTGTGCTTCAGATATCACGGAAATTGCCTTAATAACATTACGGTGTTAAATATCAAACCAAACACCTTCTTGCTAGCAGACTTCAATCACCCAATGATTGACTAGCACAATTTCACCTCTAAAAAGTTGATTTGCTCAGCTAGACTTTGTTACTATCAATGCACTGGAAAAATTAACAATGCACCGGACAAAATTATAAAATAACTTACTAGAGGGTCTAATAGCCTTGATGTGGTCCTTTTGAACCTAGCCTCTGCCTATTCCATGCCACAAAACTCCTCACCGTGGTTAAATCTGACCATAGATCAGTTGCCATCTTAGTTAGGTTTAGTGGCACCTCCCACCCACCAAATGAAACCATCTTTAGGGACTTCTACAGGACAAGCTTACTTCCTCTTGTAGATGATGTACATAAAATTCCCAACAATACCCCATTATTTTTGTCTTTGTCCAGAATTAATGAGAAAAGAAGTTGAGAGGTATACTGGACATCACATGATCTTTTAAGTTGAAAGTCTGGAGGGCCAGTGCCCACTGAGATACATTTAGGTAGGTATTCTTGTGTCAGAATATCCACTGAAGGGGGAGGACATGATTTGTGATCAGGCTATCCTCTCTTCCCAAGAGGAACTATTTCAGGATGGTGATGGATAACGTAATGACTACAGACGCAGTCTTTCTAATAGTCAAGAAGCATTTTTCAGTATTACTAAACTTCCTAGTAACATTAGCAGATGAGTGTTCCTCCATAACTACACTGTGATCCAAGATAGCTCTTATGCTTATCACTGAGGCATCTGCGAATAATATGCATTGTTTGAAAAATCAGGACCCATGAATATGGGCTCTGAGCATAGCATATTATTGAGCTGTCTAAAGGGTTTTTTTCCATTGCATTTGTTCATTTCACCTTTAGTAGGGCCTTACTTTTATTTGAGTGAATCAGTGGGAACGCAATATTGTTAAAATCAGAAAACTTACTTTTAATAATACCTTGTTTGTTCTCCCAAAAAAAGACCCTCTCACTTGATTTTTAATGGTTGACATAGGCCAGTTTTAAATTTCTTCCACCATTTTACTTTGTGATTTCATAATCCTGTTACATAGCCCAAATAACAGGCTTCTGCCCAACCTAAATTGCACTTATTTGGATTAGCCATCAATCTAGCCCAATCCATAGAGTTTGAAATGGCTTGAAATGTGGACATACAGATCTCCTAGTCTTCAAAGAATATTATATGGTCATCCATGTAGGTTGCCAAATATTTGATGTGAGGGACTTCATCCATCAGCTTTTAGAATGCTGCAGGTACTCCACAGAGACCAAAAGACAATACTGTCTAATAGAGGAGTATATCAGGTGTGGAAAATGTCATGTTTCTTTGTGTCAGCGATAGCTGGATTTGCAATATTCTCTGGTTAAGTCTAAAGTGGACTGAAATGTAACCTTGCACTATTTCTCAATTTGTCCAATCAGGATATATAATATGAAATCAATATATATATATATATATATATATATATATATATATATATATATATATATATATATATATATATCCCATTAGGGTTGGAGATCAGTACTTAGTAAATGTACTTACCTGTTAGGGATTCTTCTGTAACCCCATGTTTATGTATTTATTGCACTTTGCCCCTAACTGCTTAGCATTCAGATGTTATTTGATAGGTTATTAAGTATACTTTCTCACTTGGCAGTTTCTATATTGTGCTGAATTAAACCAGATTCACCAAGCAGTTGTAAGAATATGCCCTTATTTCTGAGCCCAAATTCTTTTAGTGACTGCTTCTGAAACACTGTTAGCATCTCCCCTGTTTTTGTCTTCAGGCCATGCTATAGGGACCTTAACTTCCTCTACAAACAGTAAATATTTATATTTATGGTTTCAGAACATTTATGTGATTCAGCTTCTCTGGTTACTTTTTTTCAGTTTTCTGACCTTATATTTCACTTCACTTACTTTACTTTATGAGTTCAAAGGGGGATTGCCATTTTGCAAGGCACTTGTTTTCAGAAGTAGATATTAATTGGAGTATCCTGTTTCCTGTTTTGAATTCTCTCAGACATTCATTTGTTTGTCTGTTTATATGTCCTGGCATTACTGGCAACACAGTTCTTAACCTGTCCTGTAAAATAATACATATATGAAAAAAGTACTATTGCACATTCGGGGGGGGGGGGGGGATTCTTCCTCCAACATGTTTTCCATATCTTGCAGTCTTTGGGGATGTCTATGACTGAGCAATTCAAATTGTATGAATCCAGTTTGAGGCACTCAGTTACAAAGAACAGATAAGGCAGCAGCTAGTCCAAGTTTTTCCCATTTATCTTTAAAGCATTCATAATTTAAACTTTTGTTGAATCATTCAACCACTCCATCTGTTAGAGGGTGGTACTCAAAAGTCTTTAGCTGCTTCACCTTAAAGGTGTGACCGAGTTCATGTCTCACAATAGATATGGATGGGCTGCCTTGTAGGAGTGACCAAGCTCA
Organism: Protopterus annectens; assembly: GCF_019279795.1. Classification (NCBI taxonomy): domain Eukaryota; kingdom Metazoa; phylum Chordata; order Ceratodontiformes; family Protopteridae; genus Protopterus; species Protopterus annectens. The sequence continues at coordinate 451,629,480 of NC_056747.1, forward strand.
TGTATCACTATAGATATGGATGGGGTGCCTCATAGGCATGACCAAGCTCATGTATCACTATAGATATGGATGGGGTGCCTTGTTCAAAAACAATTCTAAAGAAGAGCTTTACTAGTCCTTTCAATATGGACTTTGCAAGGGTGCTGACTTAGGAACTTTTATTGCATAATCTGCAAATAACATGATTTATAAATGGTTATTATTTGACTTTACAAGTGGACTCATAATGTCAATTTTATGCATTCAAAAGGTAAATATACAATAGACAAAGATATTAGAGTATTCTTAAATCTTGAGTTGAATGATGTCTTTTAGCACTCAGGGGAGGCTGGACAGAAGTTTTCTATGTTACTCATATTACCAGGTTAAAAAATCTAGCTGAATCTCTAGCCTTTGTTTTGTCCATTCCTAAATGACCACTCAAGATGTGAGTGTGTGATAATTTAACTACAAGTGTTTGGAAATGTTTTGGAGCTAATAACTCGTTCAGTGTCTATTCTCTCACTTTGTTCACTTTATACAGAACATCATTTCTTAGTATACTTTAGGGGTATGTAGTGACCGTGTTCTGTTCTTTTCATTCCTCGTATGGTCTCTATCTGCTCTCTCTGTTCCTATTTAGGGTATCGTCTTTCCACTCGTATTTAAAATTAACATGACTTGGCTGGAGTTCATCTCAACTAGTATTTCCTCTGTTCTACAAATACAGGTACACAAGTGTCCCTCTTTATCTAGATCATCTTCTATAAAGGGTAAGTCATACAAATAACTTTCTTCCTCCCACAGAATTAGCTGTTTCCCATTTTCTTCATCAAGTTTAGTTTTACCCGCCTGTCCCTTAGAGTGTAGCTTCTCTTTCTGGCTTTCTGCTTTAGCTGGGAGGAGGCAGTCTTAGTACTCTGCTCAAGTTATTCTTTTCTTTAAGTATGAGATCAATTTATACTTTCCTTAGTCTCTTTTTCCATTTCCCCCTTAATATATTCTTGACTCGGGTCCTATCTCTGTGAGTGTCGGTGCTGACTTATTTTGCCACTTTTTAACTGCTAAAGTTTTTTTTTTGGTAGAAGATATACTCCCTATCAGTTTCTATACTAACTTCTTTCAGTATTTTAACAGAAATCTTATGAAAATACAGTAGTTGCTTTATCTAACCCTTCCACCCAGAGACAAATCTTCTCTTTTTGTACCGTCTAGTCATGTATTTATCTTTTTGCAAGGGCTCTGTATTTCTAGCAGTATATCTAGCTGAACTAATCCCTAACTTTCATAATTCTTTAGCTGAGGAAGATATTTTCAAATGATTCGTTTCAAGCTGAGTGGCTATAGTGGTGCAGTGGTTAGCATTTTCGCCTCACAACACAAGATTCTCTGGTTTGATTCCCAGCTGGGTTGCCTTCTGTGTGGAGCTTGCGTATTTGCCCTGAGGTTGTGTAGGTTTCCTCCAGGTGCTCTGGTTTCCTTCCACATTCCAAAAACATGCAGTAGGTTTATTGGATACTTTAAATTGGCTGTAATTAACTGGTATGGATGAACCACCAGTGCAGGGCTCACCACCTGATGGTGTAAACCTTGGCTTGGGATTATTGCCACTGTTGAAGTGACACCCTGATCCCTTGAGGATGGATGGATCTTTTCAAATTATAACATTTTGAGACAAATTGATAATGGGGTTACAATATATAAAACTTTATCCAACAAAGTCTACATCTCTACTTGGGTTACATAGTATTTTCTCTTGTCTACATGTACACATATCACTTCAGTCATCTGCTTAATATATATTTTATGCTTGCAATTATACTGTGATTTAACCAGTGTAACATGAATTTTGAATAATGCAATCCTAGTAATTCTTTACCATCTACTACAATAGTACATTTCATAACTTTGGTGCTACCAAATGACAGAAGGCATATTTACCCTTCTGAGAGTTATCCATTCAACAGTATCACATTCAGTTGGTATACTTCAGGAAACTTTTTGTTTAATAGACTGCTGATTAATATTAGCAGTTGTTATAGTCATAATATTTATTAACTATGTATTTTGGCTATACACCCTTTCCTAGACCATGTGAAATACAATTATTCAAATGAAGGCCATTTTTATTATAGGCAAAGAAACATGTTTAGGTGAAGGCCTATTACCCACCCTTTGTGCATGCAAATCTAGTATAGAATCTATATTTTCACTTAATAGAAAATGTTCCACCAAAACAATTAGCTGTTCAGAAGACTGTATTTATTTATCCTTTGTTGACTGTATTAGTCTCACTAGTTTAGTGGCTTCTTTTTGTGAGTGTCTTGAGATGGTATCATTTCATTAACACCTATGTGGTATGGAATTTCACACATCTAGCATTCTTGTATTCCAGAGCATTTTCTGAAAAATCAACTTAAAAAGCATAAGATAAACAAATGTAAGTATTTTGTGGACATCAAAAGCTTTTAAAATTGTACACGTATCAGTGTTATCAGAAAGATGTATTATTTACAGTGATAATAGTCAGTGCATTCATAGTCTTTCCATAAATACTATATCATAAGGCACACAAACCCAGGGTTATTGCTAAACTTTACAACCTAGACATACACTGTTAGAATACTTTTATTAACAAGTCATAAGCTTGCACATAATGCCAAGACATTTCTCTCTCTGTGTATGTGTTATTGAGATATTCACAGATATAGGAAAACATATACATAATTGCATATTTAGCTATATAAATAACATTAAATATCTTAATGGATATGCAGCTTGCAGTGCAAACATCAGTGACAGTTTTCTTCAACAACATCTATAGTTTCAGCTGACACAATGCAAAAATTTGTAAGTCACTCAGGTTTTGAAGTATTAAGTACATATGGGAAGATTGCTTATTTTCATAATTAATAAAAAATATCTAGCAAAATCTCCAGTATAGTGTGACATAAATGGACATTGACAAAGAATTTTCTCACCTCCTATCATGACATTTTAGACCATAGCCCTCAATAGCATGTAAGGTTTTCAGTTATTAAAATGTGACCATAAATATGAAAATATGAATAATAAGTGGTGAATGGTGATTAATTTCTCTACTGCAGGACATCATAGGTTAACAACCTTAGTATCACTTTGTTAATAATTTATTACCCTTTCAAATACTGCATATTATTTGCTGGTAAGTCATTTAGTTAAAGAGGCTAGAACCAAAAGACATCCGGGCATCAAATGGAGCTATGGGTGTTAATTGGAAGAATGCAAAAAAGGCACTATAAGCTTGAATAAGATATACTACTAAAGGAAATTTGGCTGGGCATTCAGGAACTTCTTCTACTCTTTGTGTACGGAAACTCAATTTACTGTTACACTTCCTGTCTTCCAAGCTGGGCATGTAGGCGGCGCAAAGAGGCAGGAAGCCAAAAACTGAACATGGAGGAGGAAGAAGATTTTTTGGGGTTTTGAATGTGAGATGAGCTGCTAATCGAACAGCTGAAAATTTGAATATGTCAAATAATGAATCAGAAGTTAAGCAGAGTATAGAGAATGGAGACAAGAGAAAAGAAAGAGAAGGAGAGTTGTTTAAAAGGCAAAAAGAAAGAGTAGAAGTAGGTATTATGGATTTGGAGGAGTTATTTCAACAAACTTTGTTTGCAACAAATTCTACAACATGAGTGTTTTGTTCCAACCCTCCATATGGGGGGACGGGGGTTGAGGGATGTTTATTTGAAAGTACTAATCAAGCAGAGTGAACTGGAAAGTGAAAAGTAGTGTTGAAGGGTTTAATAATGGACAGAATGCAAGAAGAAGAAGTTCAAGAAATAAGGAAGGAAGAAAAGAAATTGTATGCACAAATGGTAAGAGAAGGTGAAAGAAGAGAAGCGAAGGGAAGAGAAGAGAAAAGAGGAAAACAGAAGTAAGAAGAAAGCATCAGGTAAGGATAAGTAGGAAAATGGAAAAAGAAAGTGACAGTTATGAAATATGGGACAGCATCATTTCACCACTGGGTACTGAACCCAGAGGGGTAAGAGTATTTATTTGTATTAACAAAGATACTTTTTGTGACATTTTTTTTCAAGGATGTGCAGTATATGGAAAATTTCTTAAAACAATATGAAAAAAGAAAGAATGAAAATCCTTGGAATTTATATGTTATGCAAGCATTTAATAGAGATGCAAAAAAAGGAATATTCATACAATGTCATACTGAAGTTGAAAAAGGCAGTTTAAAAGAGAATTTAAAAAAACTGTGTGGAGAGATGTAATGGACATAACTAAGATTTATGACAGTAGAGATTTATTGACTGGGGGATGGGAATGTTGTGTTATACTGAAAATGCAAAGTGAAAAAATAATGCATTTACCCAATATAATTAATGTGGAGGGGAATAATGGATTGGGTAAATACTGTGGCCAACCAAAGACATGTTTTTGTGGTAAAAATGACCATTAAATTAATAATTTTGACAAAAAGAAATGTTTTATTTTTGGTAACATTTGTCATGAAGCAAAGAAATGTGAGCAAAAATGCATAAAGTGTGAAAAAGTAAGACATTCATGGATAGACTGTAATGTTAAAGAGAATCATACACAAGAAACAAAGGTAGACCAAGAAAAGAGAGATTGTTTTAGTAAATAACATAGAAGCGACACAAAAAGAGAATATAAATGAGGAAGATATAAGAATGGAAATAAAAGAATATATGACAGAAAAAAAGAAAAAGGAGGAGAGCTAGAAGAAGAGTTAAATAATTCAAGTGATGAAGGGGAAGGCAAATGGGTAAGAGTTAAAATTGAATTAAATTCTATTGGGAAAAGAGTGGAAGATAGAAAGTACAAATTTAAAAATATAGGAATAGGAGAAGACAAAAAAGGAAAAGAATAAAAGCAATAGAAATTTTTCCACAAAGTGAGAATCCTATCCATAAATGTGAATAGTATAATAAGAAGGCGAGAAGAAGACAACTAACATGGAACGTTATGGTAGGTACATAACTTCTTAATGTTAAGTTGTCTATCTCGCCTTAATTCTTGCTGGTTGGGACAGTGTCCCTAGCACCTTAATCCTGGGTGGCTCATCGGAACAGACTCTTGAGCACAGTGGAACCAAAATCAGCTCTACTCCTAGAGGCCATATCCAACATATAATGTGAAATGAAGGTATGAGGAGTGGCCCATGTGGCTGCAGCACAAATAGATTCCATTGGTAGTCTAGCTTGAAAAGCTACCGAAGTAGCTACGCTCTGGTGGAATGACCTTTAGGTTTAGTAGGGAGTTCTTTATGTCTCAGCTGATAAATCAAAATAATAATAGAGGACAACCACCTGGATAAGGTTACTTTAGAAACTGGCAGGCCCTATTTGCCCTCAGCATAGGATAGGAAGAGTTGGTCTGATTTTCTTGTTTGCTTAGTCCTATCCAAATAAAAACGTAATTGCCTATGAACATCCAGTTGGTGTAACTTTTGTTCAGCTTTGTTCGAATAGTTAGGAAAAAAGACAGGTAGATCAATAGCCTGATTCAGGTTTGTTTCAGAAGGTATCTTGGGCAGAAAAGAAGGATTAGTCCTGAGTGAAACTCTATCCTTGTGAAACACAAGGTAAGGAGGACGAATACAGAGGGCTTGAAGTTACGAAACTCTCCTAGCTGAGGTGATGGCTACTAAAAAGAGAGTCTTCCAGGAGAGTAATTTTAAGGAACAGGAAGTCGCAGGTTCAAAGAGATGGAGAATCAAGGATGCCAATATCAAGTTTAAATCCCATGGAGGCGGGGGATCTCTGACTGGGGGCCTAAGCAAAATAGTCCCTTTAAGAAAGGCCTTGCAAAGTTTGTGGGACATGAAGCTGGTTTCTGACAGGCCAACATGGAAATTTGTGATAGCAGCTAATTGGACCCTAATGGTGGCAGACAAGGAACCAGCTTGAAAAGGTTCTGCTAAAAAATCTAGAACATGATGGACAGGGGCTGTAAAGGGGTCTATATTCCTAGCCTCTGCCCAGAAAGAGAAACGTTTCCACTTACTAGCATAAGTCTTCCTGGTGGTAGATTTGTGCGAGGAAAGGATGATTTCATGCACCGGCTGAGAAATATGTGGAAGCCTGGCTAAGGTTGGAAGTGGAGCAACCAAGCTGTGAGGTTGAGAGACTGAAGGGATTGGTGCAGCCCGCCCGACTGATGGACCAAGAGGTCTGGCACTGGGTCCAGATTCCAAGGCTGCTCCAGCAGGTGACGATGCAGGAATGGGAACCAAATTTGTCGAGGCCAGTAAGGGGCAATGAGGATCATCCTGGATCCCAATGCGGTCACCTTCTGAATTAGTTTGGGAATTAGGAGAAAAGGTGGAAATGCATACAGAAGACCCCGGGGCCAATCGTGAACTAGAGCGTCTCTGGGGGAGTGGCCAGGGAGGGGGAAGAGAGTGAAGAAATCGTTGCACTTGCTGTTGAGAGGAGTTGCAAATAGGTCACAGCAAGGTTGACCCCATCTGCGGAAAATTTTGTCCGCTACTGACTGATTGAGAGACCACTCGTGAGGCATGAAAATAGCTCTACTTAGTCTGTCCGCTATGATGTTGGACTTCCCGGGGATGTGCGTTGCTATAGGAAACCGTTGAGAGGAGATCACCTACTGCCAGAGTCTGAGTGCTTCTCGACATAAGGGATAGGACTTGGTTCCGCCCTGCTTGTTGATGTACCACACTACAGACATGTTGTCTGTTTGAATTGCAATAGTCCCGGTGGGTAGAGAGTCCTGAAGAGCTTGCAACGCTAAAAGCACCGCTCTCATCTCCAAGTGCCCTAGACAGTCCTGCCCTGAAAATGCCCCCCCACCCAATCAGGGAGGCATCCGTGGTCACCGTGGCAATAGGAGGAGGAAGAACAAATGGTCTGCCCTGGAGTACTAGAGGGGAGACCATCCACCAAGCCAGGTGGTCTTTGCACGATTGGGTGATTATTATGTTGTGAGACATTGGAAGTTGTTGAAAAGACCATTGGGTAAAGAGCAATCACTGAAGAATTCGCATGTGAAAATGAGCCAGGGGAACTAGTATGATTGCTGCTGCCATGAGACCTAAAGTTTTTAGTACAAATCTGGCCTGAATCCTCCTGCACTGTAGTAAGACCTGCACATGTCGGCGAATGTCTGACACTCTGTCTAGAGGAAGTTTTGCAGACAGCTCTTTTGTATTTAATCTTGCGCCTATAAAGGTTATAGACTGCCAAGGCGACAATGCAGACTTTTCGAAATTTATTGAGATACCTAGCTCGGAGCAAGTTTGGATGGTATAATCCCTGTCTCGCAGTAGCTGATGCCTGTGGAAGCAGTAAGGAGCCAGTCATCTAGATATGGAAACACCTGGAATCCTCGCTGTCTTAGGTAAGCCGTAACCACTGCCATGCATTTGGTGAACACCCTGGGGGCTGTGATGAGACCAAAGGGCAGGTCTCTGAATTGATAGTGACTGGCTCCCAGCCGGAAGCGGAGAAACCTTCTGGAGTGCCTGTCCATTTTGATATGGTAGTACACATCCTGAAGGTCTGTGGAGCACATCCAATTGTCCTGACCCAAAAAGGGTAGAATGGACTGAAGTGTGACCATCCGGAGCTTCGTTCTTTGAACAGATTTGTTTAACCTGCTGAGATCCAAAATGGGTCTCCAGTCCCCTGTCTTTTTTGGTACCAAAAAGAACTTGGAGTAAATTCCGGATCCTTGCTGGTCTGCTGGGACTGGCTGGATGGCCCTTTTTTCTAGCAGTTTTGAAATTTCTGGCACTGCTTGTTCCCTTAGACTGGGTGAAACATCTGGAAGGGACTTGGTTGTTTTTACAGGGGTGTGGACAAAGGGGATTTTGTAACCCTCAGATATGATGGACCGTACCCATTTGTCTTGTGTGAGGAGTTGCCAGGCTTCTGGGTACAGTGACAATCTTCCCCCGACTGCCTCCGAAGGTGGACAGTCAGGCAGCCCCTCAGGGGTGCTGAAAGGGTTTGTCAGAGAAAGATTCTCTGCTACCCTGATTTTGCGGACCCCCTCTGCCCCTCGGGCGGCATCTATTATTGTTCCCTCCCCTGCCCCTGGAGGGAAACTCACCATGTGTGTCAGGCACGACTCCCTGGGGTTTCTGAAACCACATTTTCCCACTCTTCTGACCCTTAGGGTATGGTCTAGAGGGAGTAGAAAAACAGACTCCCATGGCAGAGAGAGTCTTGCCTTCCTGCTCACACCTGGTAAGGGTATCCTTCAGCTGTGGTCGAAACAGAGCCGAACCATCGAAGGGGGTATTGGTGAAGGATGCCTTAAAGGGGTCAGCAAAGTTACATAACCACATCCAGGCATGTCTCCTCAAAGCCATGCCTGTACCTGTGGCCCTACTCGCCCCATCGGCTGCATACGAAATGAGTCGCATGGAGGAGTTGACGATAGAGTTAAGGGTCTCCAACTGGGAGTTAATCTTATCCTGGACCCCCGCAGCTGATGGATCCTGAAGGGTATCACCCAGTTCCTTGAGAAGATCCCTTTGAAGGGGGTGAAATGGCACAGATAATTCAGCGACTACATGGAAAAGGTCACTGAAGAAAACATCCGCTTCCCGTACCTGTCCATTGTCCTAGACTCTTTATTAGGTGGATGGACAGGCACCGAAGGCTCAGCCAACTCCTTCTTAGTGGCTGCTGCCACCACCATGGCATCAACGGGGACACCTTTTGTCAAAAATTGTTTGTTGGGTGGGGCTGCAATGAACTTAGTTGGCCTGCAGGGAGTTGGTTCCACTGTATCCGGGGCTGACCACACCCTTTGAGCCACTACTTCCATGAGCGGGTTGAAGGGTGGAGACACCCAGGAGGTGGAAGGATGAGAACCAAATGCGTCCAGGTATACCGACTCATCCTCGGAAGGGTTAAGGGCAGTCCAGTTCCCCCTCTGCTTAAGGATCTCTAGGATGTCTGAAAAAGAGACATCCTCAGAGAGGGATCTTGGGGACCCTTCTGAATCCTCCAAGTTGGTATCAGACGTGACTGACTCGGGGGTGTCGTCATGTTTCCTCTTACATTTTCTCTTCTGAGAAGGCTCCTGCGAGTGATCAGGGGAGGCCTAGGAAGAGGAAGATACGCCCAATGGGGTGACCTGAAGCATCGGTTCTCCACGCTTGGGGTCAGGAGGGTGGACAGAGACCGATGCAGGAGCTGAAGGGGCTGATCGAGGAGCCGACTCAGGAGTCAGCACGCTCCTCATGACCTTGAAGGTGCCCCTATCAGGCAGAGCAGAGGGTCCCCACTCCGAAGAGATGTGAACCCCTCCCGGCACCGAGAGGAACAGCTCCGAGGCCAATGTCGGGGCTGAGCTCACCTGCACTGAAGCCCCGAGAGGAAGAATGGGGTCGGACAAGGGTCCGATACCATTCGCCCCCCAGAGCTGATGAGGGAGTCCCAGTGCCGAGATCCCTCCGAGGAAGGAACCGATGAAGATATCGGAGCTGACAAAGGAGCCAAAAGATGTGGTATCGGCTCCGACGTTTCCAAGATTCGAGCCCCAACCAGCTCTGGCTCCGAACACAAAAGGAGAGTCAGAGGAGAAACTGCTGAAGACACCGGGACAGCCACAGTCTGTTGAGAAGGGCTGGTTAACATTTTGGCCAGGGCTTGCGATTTAAGGAGTCTACTGACCACCCTCTCTAAGTCATGATCAGATAACCTGGAAGACCGAGAGGAGTGAGACCTATGGCTTCATTCTGACTGAAGCAACGGTGACCTCGGAGCGGAACGAACCAATTCTAGGGAAGGGGACCTAGAATGTTTTCGGCCCAACGACGGTTCCGACACTAAAGTTGGAGCCGATTGAGGTCTAGGGATGTTGGCTCCAACCGGAGCCGAAGAGGATGCAGATGCTCCGCCTGGTGATGGCTCCGAACTGGGAGCCGATGGCTTGGCGGGCTTTGAGGATTTCCCAGACTGAGGCTTCACTGGGGATCCCTCTGGCTTAAGTAAGCCTCTCAAAATAAGCTTGTTCCTATGCTCCTGCAGGACTCTCGGGCTGAAGGCATGACAGACCAAGCAGGAGTCCTGCAGGTGTAGGGAACCCAAGCAATAAACACAAGAAGTGTGACCATCTGTCAGAGACATCTTCTGACAGCATGAGTCACACTTCTTGAATCCTGAAACTTTAGCATCCTTGGACATACTGGCCCAGGGATACTAAAGAGAGAAAAAATAAACTAGTGCTTCAACAAGGCACACAGAAACACTCACACACCCACACTAGTTAAGCTAACAATTATAACCACAAAAAAATATCACACACACTCAATAACTACTATCCTTAATAAAAATATACAAATATTACAAGGCTAAACACTACTCCTATAGGTACAACAAGGGTGGGGTTAGCCACTAATAAAGAGAACACGGGGGGAGGGTCGAAACTCTCTAACAGAAAACGAGTTTCTTTAGTGAGACAAACTAGGGGATATATAGTCTAACTACAATACAAGGGAAAGACAATCTATATCTAAAAAAAATACAAGGTAAATATTAACTAGTAATACAAAAAAACATTAATACGACCTGAGCCAGTAAAAGCGCAACCTCTTAGCTGAAGCGGCAAACGAGATCTGGGTATCTAGCGCCAAGCATTGTGGGATAAGGGGAGGCCTCGAGCCAGTAAATAGCTCTCGAGCTTTAGTAGATGGCTGAGTCGGAGCCGAGGATCAGCTCCGAACCCAACCAGCAAGAATGAAGGTGAGATAGACAACTTAACATAGAATGTTCAACGAAGGTTAGGAGTGTTGGAATGGTGTACAATGTCAGATATGTGTATTATAATATTAATAGATATAAAAATAACAGATGAAAAAGAGTACAAGTAAATGGGTTATGGGAAGGCAAGGTTATATGAAACATAAGAGAAGAAAAATGCTTGGGAGCATCAATTTTATGTAAAGAATGTCCAGAAATTCTGGATTACATGTTAGTTGTATTAGCAAGATTACTAATATTAGATATAAGATGGAAGAACCAAATATATAAGGTGATTACACTTTATGCATACACTTTACAGAAAAAGAGAGAGACTATCCCCCGGATTTACGAAGCTCTTTATAGCGTGCAGGATTAGTTTAATATATATTTTCAGCAATATGGCTGACGTGCGATCCAGGAATGAGTTCCCGGGAAGTGCACATGAATTCTTAGGCTAATCCTGCACGGACTGAGCTCCTGAATGCAAATTACCCTCATTTGCAGGTGAAAACCATGCAAATGACGGTAATATGTGATCCAGGAAGCTGGCAGCCATCTGTGCAGGACGAGTGCAGTGTGCAGAAATGTACTCAGTTAGTAACCGAGCACAGTTCAGCAATCTACAAAACGGAGTCATGACAGTTCCAAATAAAGGGTACATATTATTGTGGAAGCATGCCAATGGCCAAGTAGAAGGCCATTGGCATTGCAAACTGTTTAGAAAAAAAAACATAAATTTTTTTTTTGCCGATCTCGGCTGTTTAAGCATAGGGTAGCAGCGCGCAAACAGGATCGGGAGGGAAAATAATAAAATAAACTGAAGATGAGCATTCTAACAAAAATCAGTATTCTGCCATGCAAGTCAATGGCAAACAAAAGACAACTTGGCCAGTGAGTAGTGGTTACTAAGGGGGAGGCTCAGTGTGGGACATGTAACTATGCATTAGTAGGCAATCCTATGCAAATGAGGGAAAGGTTAGTGATTCCCAGATATTCCCAGGGTGTGAGGCAGGTCCCAAGACTGCAAGAGTATAAATAGCTGGGTGCAAGACTAGGATATAGGTGACATCATGGGAGTGTGTGTCAGGCATACTGTAAGCGGATTGGAGACCTGTGGCTCGGGAATGCTCCTAGCTTAGCACAGCTAAAGCTAGAGGTGTGTCCAAACTGCCTAGCGCTCTTTACAAAGTGTATGGTGTGCGTGCTGCGCACTGGATGTTACAGGAAGAAAAAGGACGTTAAACCAAGAAATAGCAACTCTGTGCACATTTGAGCACTCCGTTTGCGCGGCGCGCACACAGGCGTAAACAAGGAGGCAATGGGAAGGGAAAACAGCAGTAGGAAGGTAAGCAAGGAGAACTAGCTTAGCTGACTAGTGAAATGTATCAGAAACAGCCAATTACACAGGCAGCAGCCCAGCCCAGCCCAGCACACCACTATAAACTATGCAAACACCTGTTCCCCTTGTTTTTCCCAAAACCTCTGCACCACCGGTGTATACAGATGGGGAATTTTTACAAAACGAAAGCAAGAGAAAAAATGTTAGGGGCTGCATTTGCTATCATAAACCAGCATGTGCAAGAGGCTGACAGTGGTGAGGATGTGAATGGTGCTGAGCAACCCACAGTGAGGAGACGGTGAAGAGTCTACAGACCCAGGGTAACCTACCAAGGGCTACATGAGCTGGAGATAGTGGAGTGCTATAGGGTGGACAGGGACCTCCTACAGCAAATTGTTGAGCTGTACTGGCCACTCCGCACACACAGAACTAACAGAGGGGAACTCATTCCAGTGGCTACCAAGGTATGTGTAGGCCTAAGAATACTAACTACAGGTACCTTCCAAAGGCCAACTGGGGATATGATGGAGATATCACAGGCATCAGCATCTAGGGTACTCTACCAGTTCCTGGATGCCATGTCAGCACATGTCGGTGAGCACGTATATTTCCCCATCACCCGTGAGACGTTGGCCAGCAATATGCGTCTCTTCCACCAAATAGCAGAATACCCTGAGGTAGTGGGTGCAATAGACTGCACGCACATATGCATTAAAGCACAACCAGGTGAGAAGGGTAGGATCTACATCAACCACAAGTGCTTCCCCTCCATCAACTGCCAGGTCGTGTGTGATGCCCAGGGCATAATAATGAATGTGTTTGCTGGCTGCCCTGGAAGCTACCACAATTCCCACATCTGGCATCTGACACAGCTGTACCAGACATTTGCCAATGGGGACATCCCACATGGTCACCTAGTGGGGGATGCTGGATACGCACTGGAACCATGGCTGATGACACCCATCAGAAATGCACACACACCCAAACAAGAACTCCATAATGAGGCACACGCACAAACACGAATCATAATAGAGCGTGTGTTTGGGATGCTCAAGTCACAGTTCTGGTGTCTGGACACATCCAGTGGAGCCTTGCAGTACTCACCAACTACATGTACCCAAATTGTCCTTGTATGTGCCATGCTACACAATATGATCCTGCAGAAACAGCTGCAGCAGGAACAACATGAGGCAGGGCCACACAGCCCCCCACCAGTGCCAAGGCCTTCACAGGTGCAGAGTGACTCAGAGGAGGAACAACCTGAGCATGCCCCAGTAGGCAAAAAGAGGCATGCCCAGTATGCCCTGGCCTTGGCAAAGAGGCAATGCATAGCACATGCACTGACACAGTAGGGACCCAGGGAATGACACCTCTCTCTGACTCGCATATACAGTAAAAGGGATGCCAAACATGACACTACCTGTGCTCAACCATGTATAGGGAGTGTACTATGTGCATCCGACATAGGCAACCCTGCAGCACCACCCTCAAGACTGGGACACCCACGAGATAAGTGACCCACACATGCCAGTTGGGGGGGGGCATACCCAACAACAGTCACAGCCAGTAGGATAGGGGTAGACAAACACAAACAAATGCAGTACTGTGGCATCTGACTGAGCCCCATGGGTAACCCCTACCCCAGGCCTACACAGACAGACTACAGCAGGCCAACCAGTTTGATGTAAGTTTTGAAGGCTAGGACGTCAGAAACTAATATGTAGGTAGTTAAAGCTAAGATCTGTAGTACATTGGTATGTCTCTAGCCAGCACAATAGGTAAGACTACAGACTGAAATGGTGTACCCAACATACCAGTACAGTCCTAGCAAATGTGTAAAAGTGTAAGGTGGGCCCCACCATCCTTTGTACACTTATAGTAACAGTCAGGTGTGCCCCCCACCCCTGTGTAGAAATGTAGAAACAGTCAGGTGCCCCCCCACTATGCAGAAATGTAGCAACAGTAAATGCCAAATGACGATGTATACCCTGCAGACACAGCATGCTACCTGTCAGTGTACAACTCAAAGGTCAGCACCGCAGTACAATCTACCTGGACTTGATCCAAACATGCAATATAGATGGTCATACTGGGCATGCTCACACACTTAGAGGAATGAAGGCAATATCAGTCAACAACATACTGAAAGTCCGTACTTGGCATGCTCACACACTTAAACACATGAAGGCCATGTCAGCAAACACCAGTGGACCAGACATATCTGGCAGTTGCAGTTCTTAGTGCAGACACAGACATATATGTAAGGACAACATACTATAATAAGCCAAAGATAGACGGACATAGATGTGTCGAAGAGGGCGACCATGACAAGGAGCCATCTGGGCCTGTCCCACCCAGCACACAGCCAAAGGGCCCCAAACACATGAGCTGCAGGTGTCACTCAATGCAAATACTAGGCACCAGTATCTGTCAGCATGACGGCATGTTGCACGTGCCAGCTGTGCAACATGACTGTACAAGGAAGTAGTCACCCAGTAGCTGCATACATGTACCTGTGGCATATGACCCTGTGTGTGCCCGCATGTGGCATGTCAACCCCTACATGAATGGGTTACAGCCCATGCACACACTGCCCTCCCCATATCAGTATCATGACAAGCCTGCTGAGGTCATCCAACGTGAAATACACCTTTGGGAGAGCTGTAGCTCAGTCATCCCTATGGCACGTCCCATAACTGTGCACTGCTGTACTGATAAACTAGTTAGGTAGTAGTCCTAACCCCAGACTTGGCAACTGTGTGAGTGTGTGATTGTGTGCATCTCTCGGTCTCTGAATGCGTAGACAGAAATGCTTTGTAGGCTACTCACACTCTGTACAGTTCATATACACAACTTTGGCAAGGCTGCTGATATCACTCACCTAGAGATACATCTCTGGGGAAATTATAGCCCAGCAATCTCTGTAGCGCATCCTGTAACTGCATACTGCTGTAGTGTAATAAAGTAGTTAGGTAGATGTTCTAACCCCAGATGTGTGTTTGTGTGTGAATATGTGTGTGTTTGACTGAGTAGAGCGAATGCTTTTTAGCCTACTCACACCCCGTACAGTACATATACTCAACTTTGGCAAGGCTGATGATGTCACTCACCTAGAAATACACCTCTGGGGAAGTTATACCTGAGTCGTCTCTGTAGCACATCCTGTGACTGCGTACTGCTGTAGTGTGATAAAGTAGTTAGGTAGGTGTTCTGACCCCAGCCCTGGTGAATGTGTGTGTCTGACTGAGTAGAGCGAATGTTTTTTAGCCCAATCACACCCCGTACAATACACATACTCAACTTTGCCAGGGCTGTTGATGTCACACACCTAGAAATACACCTCTGGGGAAATCATAGCCCAATAATCTCTGTAGCATGTCCTGTAACTGCGTACTGCTGTAGTGTGATAAAGTAGTTAGGTAGGTGTTCTAACCCCAGACCTAGTGAATGTGTGTGTGTGTGTGTGTGTGTGTGTGTGTGTGTGTGTGTGTGTGTGTGTGTGTGTGTGTGTGTGTGTGTGTGTGTCTAACTGAGTAAAGCAAATGCTTTTTAGCCCACTCACACCCTGTACAATACATATGCTCAACTTTGGCATAGCTGCTGATGTCGCACACCTAGAAATACACCTCTGGGGAAATCATCGCCCAGTAATCTCTGTAGCGCATCCCGTAACTGCATACTGCTGTAGTGTAATAAAGTAGTTAGGTAGATGTTCTAACCCCAGGTGTGTGCTTATGTGTAAATATGTGTGTGTTTGACTGAGTAGAGCGAATGCTTTTTAGCCTACTCACACCCCGTACAATACATATACTCAACTTTGGCAAGTCTGCTGATGTCACTCACCTAGAAATACACCTCTTGGGAAATCATTGCCCAATAATCTCTGTAGCGCGTCCTGTAACTGCGTACTGCTGTAGTGTGATTTAGAACTGTGGTAGGGTTCCATCTCCACCCATGGCAGTTATGGATGTTTTGTGTGTGTTCCAATGTCTGTGTATGGAGGAATGCATCATAGGCTACTCACTGGCAGTACATTTCAAATGCCTTACTTTGGCAATCCTGCTGACATCATTCATTGTGAAATACAACTTTGTGGAACAGGTTTTGTAGTAATCCTTGCAGTGCGACCTATAATTGCTCTATGCTGAAGTGTGATATAGGCCTTGGTCAGGGGTTCAATACCCACACATGTTGGTTGTGGATGTTTTGTGTGTGTCTCACTGTCTGAGTAGGAAGCAATGCATTTTAGGCTAGTCACTCGCAGTACAGTTGAAATGGCCCTCTTTGGTAATCCTGCTGATGTCATTCAATGTGAAATACACCTTTGGGAAAGAAGTACTTCAGTAATGTCCATGGTGCTTACTATAACTGCATAGTGCTGTAGTATAATAAACTAGTTAGGTAGGGGTTCAACTCCCAGACATGACAGGTGTGTGTGTTTGTAACTCGGATCCTGTGTAGAAGTGGTTGGGAGTGTGTGACACCTGTGGGCAATGTGGAGGGGGTTTTGCTTATTTCTTTTATGGTGGCCCTACTATATATCACAATGTCAATCATACAGGGATAATGGATGTAAATTAGCCGAGAGGCAGGGGTGCAAAGCCATACCCATACATGTGACATCAAGGCCTGCCTCATGTTTGGTTGTGGGGGGATGCCTATTCGTACAAGACGTATAGTGTGTGGGGCCTCTCAACGCCATTAACGGTGCATGTTGACATATGTGTATTTGTTAATCTGCCATTGCTATCTACAGATGTATGGCCATATATACCTATATAGATTTATATATCTGCTAATATATATATATATATATATATATATATATATATATATATATATATATATATAACCATGTCAGTATACACCTACATAAATATATATCTGTGTACACATATGTAAAGTGCTTGTGTATATGTAGACATATAGGTGTAGACACATATATGTGTTGATTTAGGCACATGCATGTATATATGTGCATATATATTGATATGTATGCATATAGCTTTAGAAAGTAATATATATATATATATATATATATATATATATATATATATATACACACACATATCTAGATATGTTGTATCTGTTTAGATATCAATATAGGTACACGCACATACATCTGGATGTTGGTATACATTCTCTGTACTGTTGCATGACTGGACTGGATGATATGTTTCTGAGAGCATCAACTCTCTTCGTATCTGTCATGGCTTAGTGGGAAATCCCATTGTCTATGGTGTGCCAGGTCCTTGGTTTGAGCCTTGCTAGAGCTGTTTATTTTGTTGCTGGGCAGATCACGGCCCGTTGGATACACAGTAATTAAGGCACTGTAAAGCAGTTGTAAGCAAGTTTACATGGGTTTGAGCGGAGCTAAGCAATGTCCACACAGGTTAAGCAATTCAGCAGCTAACTCAGTGGGCACCAGGCCTGATGCGAGGCTATGATTACACATGACAGTTAGGTGAGTTGCCATTCCATTTTGTAGTTCATGTAGTATACCGCCCAGGATGTCATCTGGTCCCATGGATGCTGTATTCTTAGCTGTAGGTATTGCATTTTCTGCTTGTGTGAACATGATTACTGGGCAATGGTACCCTTTTTGTATTGACATGGGCACCTTTGGGGGTGAGAGGGGGTGAATGTGGTGCTAAATCAATTTTCCAGGATATTGGCACATTCCGTGGGAGCAGTCTATGTAATGCCATTCTGTTGCAGCTCAGAGCACTTCTGAGCATTGCCAGTTAGAATTCGGAAATAACTATAGAATGTTGTGTGGTTGTCTGTGGAATCTGTGTCGAGTATAGTTACATAACCTGTTTTGGAGGATTCCATGAGGGATCTCAATGTCTTAATGGGGCTGGTAAGGGAGTTGTTTGCATTCTTGGATTACCCTTTTTTCTTCAACAGTGTCTACTGTCTGTTGTATACTCTGTAAATGGCAGGAGACTACCAGACTGGCCTGATTATTTGGGAGGTGAGCATTGTGGTTCTATGTGGGAGGTCAGGAATCATGCTCAAGTGGCTGTGCTCATACAGTGCCTTAGTCCAGGATTCATCAGTTGAACTGTCAGCTCCTGTCTCCATGGGTGTCACAAACATTGTCACTTCTGCCTTGAGTAGCATGAAGTTGGCTTTGTTCAGTTTGATTAGCCTGTGGTGGTATTACTTTGGTGGAACCGCAGTCCCATGTGCTATTGTTATGGCTTAGTGGTTAGTTACTGTGACTATAGTGTACAGGATCCTGGGTTCATGATATGCAAAGGCAGGTTATTTTTGTTCTGGCCAGAACAGCGGTTTATGCATACAGACTAATTAGGGCAATTTAGGTCAGTCACACTCAATACAATTAAAATGCCCTACTCTGGCAATTCTGCTGATGTCAATCACTGTGAAGTACACCTTTGGGGAAGGGGTACTCCAGCAGTCTCTGTGGTGCATGCTATAACAGCATAATGTTGTAATATGATATAGAACTCTGGTAGGGGTTCTATTCTTACACATGGGAGTTGTGGATACTTTTGTGTCTGTACCTATGCTTGTATAGTGAGCAATGCATGTTTGGCTAGTTACACTCACTACAATTCATTCACCCTACTTTGACAGTCCTGCTCATGTCACTCACTGTGAAATAAACCTTTGGGGAAAGAATACTCCACTAATTTCTGTGGCATGTTCTATAATGGCATAGTACTGTAGTGTAATAACTAGTTAGGTAGGGGTTCTAATCCCAGATATGACATGTGTGTGTGTCATGATGTTTGTTGTCTGTGTCCTGTGTGGATGTGGTTGTGAGTGTGTAACAACTGGAACCAATAGTGAGTATGTTTTTTAACTTTCTTATATGGTGCCCCTTGCATAATTCACAATATCCACCATGCATGGATAACAGATGTTATATCAGTACATAGTCAGTCACAGGTTTGATACCCTGGAATGGTAGGTGTGTGACACAAATATGCTTACCTTTTATTATCCCAATCCACCTGGACTTATCTTTGCCTCTGTCTGCCTCTTTCACTCCCTCTCTGGTGGATGTGGAGGCTTACACTTGCTTTGCTTAGGCAGCGGCATGTGTATTGTCAGTGATGCTCATGATCAGCTGATGGCCTCTGTACAAATTACAGCCCTCCTCTAGCTGATTGCATGTGGAACAGCTGTGGTAAAATTCCCATAGCCAAATGCATGGAAACACACTCCAATATCTAGGAACATCATGTTGGTGTTGGGCCTTTTCAGTCACTGTGAGCAGGAACTAGATCTATTGTTTGGCAAACAGCATCACAGATGGATTGGGGACTTACCTCTGACAACATACACTGTGGAAACAGGCTAGCACACAGGAGGGGGGTGTGCCTGTTCTCACTACAGACTGTAAGTGCTGCTATACTGCAGTTGGGGTAATATTGGTTTAACAGGGTGTGTGTGGATATGGCTGTCCTACATGTTTTAATACTTGTCATGTCGATGCTATGTTTATGAGGAATACCCATCTGTAGGGTCATCTGCAGACTGGCCAGTGTGTGGTGCCTTGTGTTCCTTGTGGTACCCACAGAGCACCTATCTCGCAACTGCAGAAGGTAGTGTGAGGATTGCAGTCAGTAGATGGTGACAGCCGGGAGAGGTACTGACATCATATCCCTCATAGGACATATGTTGCATCACACCCTGTTATGACAGGAAATGTATGAGGTCATCACAGCGACATGTCACTATTGGTCCTGTGTTTGTGCCTCCAGTCACAACCCTGTCAACCTTTGTACATATGTCATGCAGTAGGGGGTGCATATGTTCTGTACACCATATTCATTGACAGCATAGCTGATAACAAGCCAGTGAGATATCAGACTGCTACACATGTTATGTATAGTAGGGGTTATATTTGAGGACATAGTCTGGGCATTCTGTGGTTGTGTGTACAGCACTGTTGTCTGTGTACATAGGGTAGGAGTCTGCAACCTTCAGTATCCCAGGAGTCATGTCTGCCCCCTCTCCCACCAAAGTAAAGTCATTGGGAACCACACCAGCTAATTGACCCCTAATATGAAGATAACACTGTATATAAGGTTACAAATATTGTTATACTATATATGACAGAATTAATTGTATCAGAGCAATACCTAACATCCATCCATGATTGTGTTCCTGTGTTGGCCGTGGTTGATCTCTGTGTGTGTTTGTGTGTGGGGTGGTGCATTGCAATGTCCATTAATCCTCAGAAGTACAGGGAGCCACTACAGCAGGCTGTTAGAGCCGCATGTGGCTCCAGAGCCACAGGTTGCAGACCCCTGTGTTAGGAATTTGAAGACAATCTGTGTATTGTGCATACGTACCTTAGGCAGTGCAGAGACTGTTGTAGATGCAATTGTTCTTTGTCCTGTACTATGTGATGTTACATGCTGCCCCAGTGTATGGTACTCTATTTGCTCACATATCTGTAGGGCCAGGCACATGTGGCCCATACCACAGACAGCCAATGGACCTCACTGTGCCATGACCAGTGTATGTACGGTTATTGTGTGAGTGGTACATATGAGGATGGTGTTTATCAGATGGTCATTATACTGTCAAATTAAGTTTGTGTAATCACATACCCTGTTGTGGAATATGACTGCAGAACATCCTACTGCTGACACATGTACACCTACAACACAACTGGATAACATTATAGGGACCACAATCAAGCAGTCTACCTAACAGCTGTAATGCATCATTGCCTGATGATTACACTACCTGACAAATGTGCATCACACCCTACCCCCTACAACATGTTACACTACAGTACTGTGCTGCACTGTTGTACAGTCACCATGTGCATCAGAACCATATCAACCTGTCCCTGCATCAATGGTATGGATGACAGTGATGGGGCACAGGTATCCTCATATGCACAGGGTGTGGTGTTGGTTTGCCAGAGGCCAAGGGTGGCCCATACATTTGACACCATGTGTGTGGGTGAGAGTTGTACTCTGGGGAGCTGGCTGAGGTGATATGGTGTGTGTGTAGGTATGAGGTTGCCCTAGGTGTGTCTTTGAGAGGGTGTGGGTATGCATACACACAGTTCTGCCATGTGACTGCCCTACACAGGTGTTTATGGACAGCTGCAGACCATACCTGGCAGGGTGTGCAGTTCAATGCCTCCAGCCACGGA
This sequence comes from Protopterus annectens, assembly GCF_019279795.1. NCBI lineage: Eukaryota > Metazoa > Chordata > Ceratodontiformes > Protopteridae > Protopterus > Protopterus annectens. The sequence goes on from NC_056747.1 coordinate 451,650,688, forward strand.
CAAGTGGACTGCACCTGCCAGGTGTTCCATGGGCATGTCCAGTTACAGCCCTTGATGTGCTACTCTCACCTGCAAATGACATTTGTCTGCTGGTACCAAGCCCCTCCTAGGATTGGCCAGCACTACGTGAACATGGCCTGCTGTGGTGTGGTGTGGACAGCACACCTCCTGAATTGCCGGGGGTGCTACTACCACTACGGGAGCCCCTTGGTGTCCTGCCATATCCACATTGACTACTAGCTGATGGTGTTGCTGCCCTATGTCCACGTGGATGTCGCACCACTCCCACCACACGTTCTAGCATGGACAGACCACAGTCAATGTGGGCCATCATCTCACCAGACTGTCTATCCATGAACTCAGTTACTCCACGGATGGCACTAGCAAGTTCACGGGCGTTGTCATTTGATGATGTGAGAGCAGCCCTCTGCAGCCTGAGGGCCTGTCTGTGGTAATGTTCTGTACATGCCTGAGCTGCCATGACAGCCTGAAACATGCGTCTGGTGGTAGCATCTATGTTGCCTCTGCCAGGGGCATAATGTCCAGTTGCCCTACCATGAGCACCCTGGGACATCTGCCTATGTGATGTGTTGCCCTGCTGGATAACCGGCTATACCTGCTACAACCAGACACAGTAGGCATGGTCACCGCACTAACCTGTGCACTTGCACTAAATGCCAGCTGTCCCTCCACTATGGCCACTAGTGATGGGGTGTGTATAGGCACTGAAACTATGTGCGGGGGTGTGGTGGTTAAAAGGGGTATGTCAAATATATGTGCAGTGTTGTCCCCTGACAATCCAACCTGTGCCTCACCATTAGTATCATCGTCATCGGTATCTGTATGGACACCTACATCAGATAAGCTGCAGGAGGGAATGTGACCCACCTTGCCACCTGTGGGGGAGAACAATAAACATATTTTAAAACATGTACATCATTGCCTAACAGTACACACACACACACGCACACACACGCACACACACGCACACACACACACACACACACACACACACACACACACACACACACACACACACACACACACACACACACAAACACAGACACACACCTGCGTTATACCTACTTGTCAATGGCTGTACAGTCAGTTCCACTTGTATGTCCATGTGCTACCCCACCCTTCGTCACACTTGCTAACATACACACATTGATACCACTCATTAACATCACAGTCCTACAAATGGCCACACAAGAAGACACAACACAATCCCTCTTGCTACTTTACCTGCCTGACCTGTATGTGGTGGATTTATATGGCCTCACTGCTGTAATTTGGTATGCACCCTCTGTATGGCCAGAAATTATGTGCATGGCCCCTATATGTGTGGGGTACTATGTTGCATCCATAATATCTCCCACTGCTCTGTCATGAGTATGTACAGCTCAGTACATGCCAGATATTCTGCTCTGTCGGCCCATCATGTGACAACTGTAATATTTGGGTACACTCCCTGGTGTTGACGAGTACTTCCACAATGCATCTGTAGAGCTGCATACATGGGTTGTAGGTAACCTCTCTGCTGACTGCAATATTAAGTGTGTACCTGGAGTCTACCTTCCCTCTGGATGCCTGTTCCGTGCTACAGACATTTGCTGTATTGTGAATACACATATGAGAGGTATTCCTGGAGTGTAATGTGGCAGTCCATATCCATGTCCTGCATGGTCATAAAGGGAGGTACAGCCGTCTGAACACACCACAATCAAACATGCATACGTGGCCACACACACAAACACACACATGCACGCACACATCCTACATGCATCTACCTCCCTCATGTTCAACAGAGTGACCCTGCATGCAACCTAAATAACCACCAAGAGGAATGCGTACACATACAGGTGAGGTTGCACATTGATTGTACACACAGTCACCCTATTACCCATCTGCCAACATGCAGAACATATGGTACAGAACAGCATGCAGTTCAGCTATAGTCAATCCATGTTAGCAACAGTATATATGTGTGTGATGCTTGTGCTGTGTCACTAGGTGATGTCCCTTCCCCTGGATACTACTGCACCCATGTACACAGTATTGCAATGCACCTGCTCTGCACCCTGCCATGTACTGTTTACCACAATTCACAGGTGTACAACCCATTGTGGAATGTGTAGTACTGTGTTAGTTATGTCAGCTTTATTTCTCACAACCCCTATGTTTTTTAGCAACACATACCTGGGATGATATTTGAACAGTTGTCATTGGTGAATGCCTGATGCCTGATTTACAGCTGCCAACATAAACAAACCATGTATGACCACTGCAATAGTCTTACACTGAGAACCATCAGTGCATATCATGGCTATGGGAGGTGTACACACCTTTATTTATTTCACACACATAACCATAATCTGCCATGGGACCACATCACTGCATATCTTAGCAGTACACGAGCCTGGTATGTCACATATGTCCTGTACTTTCACATACAGTGTCTACAGATGGTGTTAGGTGTGCAGCTGCTGACCACAATGCATACACAACATGTGGGCATATGTGTGCACACCCCTATCATGATGGTTTCTCATACCTCTTGTTGTGTGTACTACAGCAGTCATTGCTCCTGACAGGGGTATGCCAGCGTGGGCCATGTGCATTTGCCAGTGTATGTTCGGTCTGTCCAACACATGTCCCCCTATTCTGCATGATTGCAAGGTCTACTTGTGCACATCCCATGGTGTTCACACACTGCCATCATTATTGCTGTGTGTGTAGGGTTACAGCTGCCACAGGTCCTGACCCTGACTATGTACAGAGAGAGCCATTCCTACCACCCTTAGTTTCCCAGCTGCAGTACACTGGTGTGTCATGCTGTTACCCCCCCCCTTCGGCTCTTATGCAGATGCATGACAATTAAGCCCTACACATGTGTCACTTTTCAGTGTCCCATACACTAAACACCACATGTTGCTGCCTAGACCCAAATGATAATATGAAGTACTGTAATGCCTTATGCCATAGTGCAACTCTGCAGCAGTTGCCATTGTCCTACATGTATATACACTGTTGTTGCACTGTATATGGGTGTTGTTCAGAACATTTCAGTACAGTAGGCCATGTCTACCACCAGTAAGTTACTCCCTGTGTACACATTCCACAATGACAGGATGTTAGCATGCAGCTGTCTGACATACCCTTCCAATACCCCTGCCATGCTCTCCCCTGTGAGACCATGCATTTCACAGCAGCAATACATGCACATGTACAGCATGCATTCAGGGTAGGTGTGTTAGATGTGTGCATGGCATATACCATTACCATTACATACCTGTTGTGTTGGCAAGCATCTACATAAAACATACTCACCAGCTGCAGGCTGCTGCCTTGTTGTTATCCCAGAGGGACCTACATAAGAGGGTGAGAGAAGAAAGGTAAGTGGCCACACCTGTGGCAGTGCTACAGGCTGGGTGCAGTAGTACCATACATCACCGGTACATTCCTACAATACTACCAAATCTGGACATCTGCTTATCACTACACTGCAGCAACACAATATATCTATGACATGTCAGATATGCATGATCTACCTGTACCAGTGGGGATGTATACAAAACAGTGGCCTACTGATGTGCTCTGTGTCCTTACCTGCACGCTCCTTGGCCGTTGTGTAGGTGACACCCACCTGCACGATGTACAGCAGTTGTTGTAAACTATTGGAATGGGCAGGTGCCATGAAGCTGGCCAGAAGATCCTCCACACATGTCGGGTTGGATGGATGGCATGGCCTCCCTGTGGCAAGGTGAACCCCCTGGACTTCAGCAGCATGTTGACAGACATGGCAAAGCAGGTCACTGTAATGATGACGGACCTGCTCATATGTGCGTTTTTGATGTCCGACATCATTGACCCTGTGGAGTATGTCGTTCCACAGGGCAGACCGCTCCTGCAGCTCATGTGAATGCATAGTTCTGGATCATGTATGTGAACAATATCTTGTTTTCTTCATTTGAGAATGCCGGCAAACATACATGTGCCATAGGGTCTGTAAGACATAAAGATGTAAACAGGTCTGAGCAACTCATACAGCAAGGTTGCAAGATTACCACAGTTCTTAATACACATCTCTGTCACCCGCCCACCATATCAGCTTCAACAGACTGTACACACAACTCATTAGTTATGGCTACAGCTTAACTAGCAGTTGGGCAGATATTGTATTGTACCACACCTTCTGCTATGTGATTGTAGCCATGTCCCCTGTGTGGACACTGTCATTGCTGGCCTGTTACACACTATTTACCTGCATGTCATTGTCAGGGCTACTATGGTGACATGTATGCCAGTGGTATGGCTGATCTATGATTGCTGCACATCTGTCAGTCTGTGTTATTGGGGATATCTCTGCATGGTGTTTGACGTATCAGGATTGTGTAGACTATTACTACCACCATATGTCCTATAACAGTGACACAATAATGTGTATATGTTCTATTGGCCAGCAGATCCATCTCTCCACAACCATCTGCCCATGATACCTGGCCACATCACATGTGTGTCCCAACATGGGGCCTTTTCATGTACTGTTACAGCAATACCAGCAAGTGGAATCTCCCAGGGCATGTTGTCCCCCCCCTCAGGGGACACAGACATGTTCCTGTTCCCTGGGCTCAGGTCTAGGGTCTGTGCCATACCGGCCTCCACAGACACATGAGGGATGTATTACATCAGTCTGAAGGATACAGTACACATTCAGAGGGCCAACATGCTCGTCCTGCTTAGCCTCCAGACCAGGCACCTTAAGAACGTGGACTGCTGTTATAAGTAGCATTGGGTGGGAGGCTTGTTCCCATTGTGGCTATTTTGGGGCCCATGGGGCATTTATATCACAGAACACACACACACACCATCCACGGTGTTTAGCCACCTCATGTGTCACATACCACTCCTGTAGACTGTCCTCTGTATCTACCACTCTTGACCACCTCCACATGTGTAGCTGCCATACTTCCCCATATTCCCATTGCGTACTTTACAGATGAGGGCTATGTGGTGCCAACAAGGGAATAACATGTGACATACCCCTCCATGGTGCACATACTGCCAGCTGTAGATATCTGTGTGTATTGCTATATGTACTGCTGCCTCGCACATAGCACGCATCACTGTGGTAGTAATATAGGGGACATGTCTGTACAGACGTATATGTTTGTGTGTGTGTTTGTATTTATGTAGACATGTGCATATAGGTATATATCTATATATGTGTAAATATATGTGATGCATATATGTTCACATATATATGTATACACATGGGTATATATATATATATATATATATATATATATATATATATATATATATATATATATATATATATATATATATTTCTGGACATACATGCTGATATATATGTCTATATTACATATGTGACATATGTACACATATGCATACCTTTATGTGGGGTACATTCAGACATCAGCACCACAATCTCACCACACCTTCCTGCACAGCTGCATTGTTCTGCCTTGCTACAACACAGACAGGTGCCACATATGCAATTGGCCTCACATTAGTGGGGTATATGTAGATGCTTATTGCAGGTAAAACCTATGGCACCCCAGCATGCTACAATACAGATTCACCTGAGTATCCTGCAACTGATGGCCTGTGTCTGCCACATGGCCATCATAATATGACTGTTTGCAAGCTTCTGAGTGACCAGGCCTCTCTGTGTTGGATGGATGCCTTCTAGCTTACATTTGTTTCATAGAAATAGCCAGTTTTTCAGTTGCAACACTCAAGTCTGTTTTCTTGAGCACAGCAGTTATTCACAACTTGATTTAAGCACTAATTAAGCTACTAATTACTACAGCACTCAACTTTCCTCACTTGTCTTGATGAACACAGTTTTTAATACTTCATAAATAGGCACATATCCAGGCATGTATAGGGGTCAAGTCCCAGTGTTTTCTCCTGTCTACCTGCTGAATCTGCAATCTTGGGGCAATGCAGCTATTGCCTCATGTACACAGACAACCCTCTCCTCCTACCACCCAACAATACAATGTGTGAGAGATGCAGTTATATAACCAAACTGGAATCAAAGCTCTCTTCACCCAAGACTGGACTAGACAGTCAAGAGAAGATAAACACTTGCATCACACCACACTCACCACATAGTCCTTGAAAATCTACACCACCAAAACACACACATAGAAACACAAATACACACCTACATTTGAGTAGGCTCTCAGTAAACACCTGCCCAAGCAACATGGACCTCCAAAACAGAAACGCAAGCAACGTCCACCACCCAATACAACCCAAATGACACATAGCCCACAAAGCCAGTGTGCCACTCAACCACAGAACATAAGGCATACCATCAAACCTAACACTCTAGTCAAAGCTGACTCTATAGTCAGGCACACTGATGTTCCACTCACCAGGCAACACAAGGAGAAAGTTACTGTCAGCTGCCTGTATGGTGCCAGGAACCAACACATAACTCATGCACTCAGGTCACTCCACAACAAGTACAAATATGACTCTGTCATTCTCCATGTGTGTGTGATGACCTGAGACATTCCTCCCTGGACTACATGATAAGGGACATGGAGGAGCTGTCCAATCTTGTAGCCCAGGCAGGTATGACACTAGCTCTGTGTAGCATCTTGCCATTATCCAGAATGATACCATGGTACAATGACAAAATGATTAACGTCAACAATTGGCTAAGCTTCTTGTGTCATTCTAAGGGGATACAGTATCTGTCTGCCTGGAATAACATGATGGACAAACCCCAATGCTTTGCCAGAGATGACCTGCACCTGTCGCCCCTGGGATTCCCGTTACTGGCTAAGGCTGTCAACACCTCTGTAGTGCCTTTCTTAGGCAAGGTTCAAATGACAAATTCACAACTGTAACAGGTACAAGCAAGCAAAATCTGAGGGTATTGCTACTCAATGCCAGTAGTCTACACCTCAAAATGCACTCACACGAAGCACTCCTTAGAATGGAGAACATTGACATCTGTGCAGTGACAGAGACCTGGTTCAAGGATCCAGAATGTACCCCTGCATTACCAGGCTCTAATTCATACCACACCTTTTAGTCACCTAACCTGGACCATAGCACTTAAGGTGGAGGTGTGTCCATATTCCTTGAGGATATCCACACCTCCAGGCTGGTTGCTCAGCATAATGCATCCGAGATTAGTCAAGTGAAGCTAACTCTGGGCAAGGCCGCAATCCAAATTGTAGCTTGCTACAGATCACCTGCCATGCCCCAAAATTTCCACTCCTCATTTCTTGATACAGTGGAAAATATTAGGGTACATCCTAATACCTTAATAATGGGTGATTTCAAGTACCCCACCATTAACTGTGAAAAGTAGTCATGTACCAACTCTTGTGCTCAACGTTTTCTGGAACTTATCAATTCCAATGCCTTGGATCAACTTAGCCACATCCACACCAGGGGCAGCTATATCCTAGACCTGGTCATTACTAACATGCTAAACCGGTGCTCTACACCATAGGTCAATTCCTCATTGGTCAGATCTGAACACAAGCCCCCAACCCCCATTAGAGAATCCACCGTTAATACTTTCTCCAAAGCCAACTTCACACTTAACACAAATGTGGGAAACTTCACGACACCCATGCTGACAGACAATAGAGGTATGACTGCTGAATCCTACACAAACTCACCTTATAAGCACTTACACAAGTGCATGGATCATGCAATCCCTAACAGAACAAATATGCTATTCCCCAATGAAATGGAAGCCAATCTGGTAGTCCCCTGCCATAAACAAACTCTACAACAGAAGAAATACACTGTTGCAAAACAGAGTAAAACCCCATGATTGGAGGAAGTCCCTGGTCAGCCTCAGTAAGAAGCCCGGATTGCTCATAGGGTCCTCAAAAGCTAGCTATGTAAACAAAATTTCCACTGACTCTGAGGACAACCACAAAGCCTTCTATAGCTATGTCAAGACTCTCAACATCAACACTTACATCTGCTCTGTCTTATAGCACACTTGCACTAAATCTACAGAACCCACTGATATTGCTGACATTCTGGCAGATAGGTTCAGTGCTGACTTTACCCCCCTCTCATACACTAAGGGGCCCATCTCTATAACAGAGGAATGCAAAGTTCCTGTACTCACGGCTGTACAGGGAAGCACACTCTCCAAAGGCAAGAATACAACATCCATGGCACCTGACAACATCCCAGGCTGCGTTCTACTTGAACTACAAAATGAACTGGCACTCCACCTAAGTACCATGTTCAAGCATAGGCTCATCTCAGGCTATCTGCCCACTGAATGGCGCAAAGCAACTGTTATCCCAATCCACAAAGGGGGAGCCACCACAGACCACAGGACCTACCACCCCATTAGCCTGACGAGCATGGTCTGCAAGGCTATGGAACGTATCATCATGGAACTTGTAAACAATGACATTGGTAATCTCCAAACTCTGGACCTCACCCAGTTTGGCTTGGTAAAAGGCAGATCATGTCTCCTACACCTGATAGGTTTCTTGGAAGCGGTCAACAAAGCTGTATATGAGGGTAAAGTGGTTCACACAGTCTATCTCGATCTCACCAAGCCATTCAACACAATCCCCCACTCTGGAATTTTATAGAAACTCACTAAACTAGGTATACATCCGTATGTGACAAGATAGGTTGCCAACTGGCTCACTGACAGAACCCACACTGTGAAGGTAGCAGACTCCAAGCCCAACATCAGACCAGTAACAAGTGGAGAACCACAGGGTTTGGTGCTGGGTCCTCTCCTGTTTGGTATCTATTTCTCTGACGTACATGCTAACATAGAAGGTCTTTGGCTAATGAAGATCGCAGATGACTGCAGACTAGGAGCCATACTCAACACTCCAGACAATGTGGACATCCTACTAAAGGGCCTCGCTGGGACAGATGGCTGGTGTCAAAGCCGTGGGCTGAAGCTGAAGGCCAGCAAGTGCATTGTCATTCCTTTTGGTGAAAACTCTGTACCCATGAACTAACACATAGGCAGTAGTCAACTTAACACCAAAAGTGTGATAAGAGACCTTTGGACACAGGTGGACAGTAGTCTCTCCTTTGATAATGACATCACCAGAGTAGTCAGGAAATCCTTCTACATGGCACACCTCATCACAAAGGGTTTCTCATCCAGGGAAAATAGGTCATTGTTCCACTCTCATCGTCACTCATTAGATCCATTACAGAGTACAATGCCCCTATTGGTATGCACCTCACAAGACATGTACAACAGCTGGAAAGACCACACAACTACCTCACATAGAGGATTACCAATTTCAAACAGATGCCCTACACACACCGTGTCATTAAACTGCAGATTTACTCTGTCGCATATCACCTACTCAGATGCAATTGCTGCCTAACATATACAGCTATGTCACACCCAGAGCTTTTGGACATGCTCCACTTAAAGTTATCCCAATCTCTCTCAGCTGCATGCTGTACGGACCTACACCTTGTCTCCACAATAAACAACACATGCTGGAGGGATGCATTCTGGTCCCAGATACTTCCCATACTGTGGCACTAACTACCTATTTATATCAAACAAAGCTCCTCAGTAGCACTCTTCAAGTCAAATCTGGATGACTGGCAGGGAGATAGGGATTTCACACCAGGGATCACTTCTGTGGCTCTGCTCGACAGTGGCATAGGAAATTAAAGTTCTTGGGTGGCAAATGCCAGGGTAACTTTTGGCTAGGTTTCCATAGGCCCTAGGGCCAATAGCCTAGTATCTACCTCCAAATCTATGCACCTGTGATGGCATTACCTCTACCACCAGCTATTGGCCATGTAATATACATACTTCCAATTACATAACACACACTCTGATGGCTTACATCTTATCTGTCACTGTGGACCTACACAGTTAAGGGCTATGGCCCACTACCCACAGGGACAGACACTATTGTCCATCACAGTTGTTTAGTTGAACATCATCACAACAACACATGATGGCACATATATCTATTTCAGAATCATCTATCCCATTAAGATGGACCAGGTACTACATTGTATTACATGTATATGTACTTCACATACCTCTTGTTGGACAGATGTCTAGTTGAATAGCAGCTGGCTAACTGGCTGTGACTTAAGCTTTTAGTTTGCAGAGCTTTTTTTTGGTCCTGGTTCTGGTTCTGGTTCTCTCTCTCTCTCTCTCTCTCTCTCTCTCTCCTTCTCTCTCCAGTAAATGGATTGAGCTGCTTTGACTAGATTGCATCCTGGCTTTAGTAGGTGATGCACATGATCAGGTGATGGCCTCTGCACCAGTCAGTGTCCTCCACTTGCTAACTGCATGCAGCTTGCTGTGTAGTACTTCCAATTGCCACTGTCATGGCAACCAGCTACTATAAACCCCTACATTGTGTGGGTGTGGTCCCTTTACCTTTCCTGTATGATGGACATCCTCTTGTGTGTGGGCATCAGTGTTACATACGGCAGGTAGCAATATCTCTTACAGGAGGACCAGCATACTCAGGCCAGCTACATATTTTTAGGTGTTTCCAGAACTGCAGACAGAGTGGGAGTAGAGTTGTGTTATCCTTTTTGTGTAGTACTGGTGTTACTGGGTGTGGTTGTGTACATATTAGTTTACTTTGGAATGCAGTCTGTCTGAATAGCTCTCAACTGTGAGCCTATCCTCTTGGTGGCCAGAGCTGTGCCTATCATGTTTTGTCTGTCCACCTCACAGGTCCTGTGTCATATATTTTACTGGCAGTGTGTGTGTGTTGAGTGCTATCAGTACGAGGCTACATCCATTGAACTTTCTAACATAAATCCCCTGACTAAGGGTATGTTGCAGACTATCCTGTAACACCAGCGACTTGCTGAGTGCATTGCACCAGTTGTCCAGATATGGGCCTGTGTTCCAGCCTCTGTCCTACACCTACATACCAAGCTTTGTGTGGGTATCAGGGGTGAGTTGACTTAAGGTATCTGGATGTACAGTACCATACACTTCCCCTATATTTGCATTATGTACATTAAGTGGGTTGATGCAGGCCTACTGCCTCCTGCCATACAGAGTGTTCTGTTTGTCAATAGGCTTGTGATGGTGTTGATTATGGCTTGTTATGTAACAGTTACATCCCATTTGGTTGACTGATGTCTTTACCACCTACTGAATCTGTACAGAGTGTACATAGGCTGTTGAACTGTACACCTGCATTATTTACTGTTCATTGTTTGGTATCCTGAGGCCCAGTCTGTCTTTACTATATTCACATCTGCAGGGCTTGGCATGAACAGCAACAGTTGTGGTCCTTTCCAGACTACTGTATTAGTATACCTGTTTCACATTTGCATTACCCTGTTTATATGGATGTCAGTGTCTGAACAGCTATATGACATGTTATAGTACACAAATAAAGGTGTTCCATTTATGCGTGTGGTGTTTTTTCCTATAACCTCTCTGTGGGTATATGTTGCAGGCAACAATTGTCATTTGTATAGGTGGCCCATACAGTGTCCAGGTGTTCAGGTGTTAACTGTAAGCATAGCTGCTGTTCCATATTGTGTGCACCTTCTACATATGTATCCTAATGTACATTTCTTTGAGTGTGTATGTGTAGTCACATGTATATCTAAATGTACAAAATATATATATATATATATATATAACTATATTGTATCTGCATATATGTGTCTGTGTATATTTATCCTGGGGCTGTTGATAGCTTCCACATTTTACATTTCCTATGGGAGCCAGACTGTACTGCATGATATGTTAGCATTACTAGCCTTACATCATATATATATATATATATATATATATATATATATATATATGTGTATATATATATATATATATATATATATATATATATAGAGAGAGAGAGAGAGAGAGATAAAGATATGAGTGTAGATGTAGGCATTTGCATGTATATATATTCATATATATATATATATATATATATATATAGATATAAATATGTGTCTACATATATCGATATGTTGCATGTGTTTAGATATTGCATTATTTACAAATGCACATACATATACCTAATTAACTACATTTTCTATACTGTTGAATGACTGTGCTGGATGATATGTTTGTGATAACATCAGGTTTATATATATCTGCCATGGTTTAGTGGTAAATTGCATTGGCTGTGGTCTGTAGGGTCCTGGGTTTGAGCCTTTCTAAGGCCATTTATTTTGTTGCTGGGCAGATCCAACTCCCTGGATCAACTAATCCATTGTCCCACCAGGGGCTCCAATATCCTAGACCTGGTCATTACCAACATGGGAGATAGATGCTCCACACCAGTGGTCACCCCCTCATTGGTCAGGTCTGACCATAAGCAAATCACCCTTGACATCCACATCCCACCCCCACACCCCAGTAAGGAAACCTCCTTAAAAAACTTCTCCAAAGCCAACTTCAAGCTACTGAAGTCAGAAGTGACAAACTTCACAACACCCAGGGAGACGGGATCTGGAAGTTCGACTGCAGAATCCTACACTAAGGCACTGTATGAGCACATCCACTCATGCATGAATCATGCCATCCCAAATAGAACCAAGATGCTCTTCTCCGAAAAAAGGAAGCCAATCTGGTGGCCCCCTGCTATAAACATACTATACAACAGAAGGAAGAAACTGTTGCAAAAAAGAGGAAAATCCCAGGCTGCAAAAAACTCCCTCACCAGCCTCAGTAAGAAGCTGAGATCCCTCATAAAATCCTCAAAAGCTAGTTACAAAAATAAAATTGCCAAAGATTCCAAAGACAACCACAAGGCATTCTATAGTTATGTCAAGAATCTAAATGGCAATGCTCAGATCTGCTCTGAGTTACAACAGAATGGCATTAAATATACTGATTCCCAAGGATATTGCCAATATCCTGGCAGATTGATTTAGTGCCAACTTCACCCCACTCTCACCCCCTAAAGGGCCCATCTCAATAGCAAAAGACTGCCAAATTCTGATAATCACGGCCACACAGGTAGAAACCGCACTCTCCAAAGCTAAGAATACAGCATCCATGAGACCAGATGACATCCCAGGCTGTGTATTACATAAACTACAAAATGAACTGGCACCTCACCTAAGTGTGATGTTTAATCATAGCCTCACCTCAGGCTTCGTGCCCACTGAGTGGCGTACAGCTAAAGTTATCCCGCTCCACAAGGGAGGATCCACCTTGGATCCCAGGAACTACCGTCCCATCAGTCTGACAAGCCTGATTTGCAAGGGCATGGAACGCATTATCATGGAACTTATAAACAAAGACATTGGCAACCTTCAAACTCTAGACCCCACCCAGTTTGGGTTTGTGAAGGGCCGATCTTGTTTCCTGAATCTGATTGACTTCTTTGAATCAGTCTCCAGAGCTGTGGACGAGGGTAAGGCAGTCCACACAGCCTATCTGGACTTCGCCAAGGCCTTTGACACCATCCCCCACTCTGGAATCATAGATAAACTTACTAAGCTGGGCATAAATCCCTACGTCACTCGATGGGTTGCTAACTGGCTTACTGACAGAACCCAGACAGTAAAAGTAGCTGACTCCAAATCCAGCTCCAGACAAGTGACAAGTGGAGTACCTCAGGGTTCAGTCCTGGGACCACTCTTGTCTGGCATCTACTTCTCTGAAGTACAGGCCAACACTAAGTGACTCTGGCTAACAAAGTTTGCAGATGACTGCAAACTGGCAGCCATTATTGAATCCCCAAATGATGTGGATATTCTACAAAAGGGCCTTACAGAAACAGATGCCTGGTGCCAGAGCCATGGGCTCAAGCTTAATGCCAAGAAATGTATAGTTATCCCCTTTGGAAAAAAACATGTACCCATGAATTACCACATAGGTGGCAGGACACTAAACAAAGAAAGTGTGATGAGAGACTTAGGGACATAGGTGGACAGTGGTCTCACTTTCGATAACCGCATTGCCACAACAGTCAGGAAATCCTTCTATGTGGCACACCTCATCACTAAGGGCTTTTCATCCAGAAAGAAGGAGGTCATTGTCCCACTGTACTCATCCCTCATTAGACCCATTATAGAGTATAATGCCCCGTTTGGTATGTACCTCACAAGACATCTGCAACAGCTTTATAGGCCACAGAAATACCTCACTAAAAGAATCACAGGCCTAAAGCAGATGCCATATACTGACTGTCTAAGAAAACTCCAGCTATACTCTGTGGCATATCGTCTACTCAGAGGCGATCTCTGCTTAACATACAAGGCCATGTCAAACCCTGAGCTGTTGGACATGCTCCACTTAAAGAAATCCCAATCCCTCAGAGCCACATGCTCCAGGGATATAAACCTTGCCATCACAATGAACAAAACATGCTGGAGGGATAGGTTCCTGACCCAGAGACTCCCCATACTCTGGAATAGACTGCCCATACATATCAAGCAGAGTGCCTCTCTGGCCCTCTTCAAAAGGAACCTTGATGATTGGATGGGAGATAGGAAATTCACCCCGGGGATCATGTCAGTCGCCCTGCTAGACAGGGGCATGTAGAAGTAAATATTGTGGGAAGAAATATCCAGGGAATTGTTATGGCTAGGCTTGCATAGGCCCTAGGGCCGATAGCCTAGTACCAACCTATGAACCTATGAACCTATGAACAAGGGCCTTTGGATACAGAGTGATTAAGGCACTTTTAAGCAGTTGTGAATGGGTTTGAGTGGGTTTGCGCGATGGTAAGCACTGCTAACTTCTGGTTACAGTTTCTTACACTCAGTTAGCTTCTACTTTGCTTAATCTGTTTAGGCAATGCTTACCCCCATGCAAACACACTTAAACATGCTTACTACTGCTTATATGTGCTTATACCTGCTTACTAGTGCCTTATTCATTATGACACTGACACTTCACATGTGCATTTAATGCAGTACTCCAGTTCACATTTAAATGTTATTATGTAGGTTATACAGCAATAAGTTGTTAAAATATGTTCATATACAGATTTCACATGGAAAATGATATGTGCTGCAGTGGAACGCAAGCAGGGAATGCCTGTTCGGTAGGCAGATGCTCTAACCACTACACTATTGCTGTGCAGCTTCATTTGCATATATATTCCTTGTTATCCTCTTCAGCCTTTTCAGCTGTTTTAACCATAGCTAAGCGATGGGCAAACCCACATACCTACGGTTAGCTGTACTCGGGGTTTTAAACAAAATAAATAAAAGGGTTTCTGCATTTTATTTAATTGTACTGTTGCTGTTGAGCACATGGGGACTGTTGGTGGGATATGCTGACATCTATGAGCAGTCTTGCTCATTTATTTATGCATTCTTCTGTTCTACTTTGCAGGGGCGTGTTTATTCTGAGAGCTCTGCTCTCAGACATGCCCCCTGCACTCGTCCACACTCTGTGTAGCATTAGGAGTTCAGGCAGCGTGCCTTCATTAATATGCATGGTGTGCTGCCATCCTCCTCTTAAACTGCTGCTTCCATGCAGGACTAGATTAGTCCTGCATGGAAGATTAGTAAATCCAGGGGTATGTTTAGGAAAATACTTGATTATGTTAGTATGAATATGCAAGTAATGCTAGTAAGAGACGTCAATTGTGATTTAAGACATAGAAGAAAAGAAGGAGCAGATGTAAAGGTTATTTCAGATATGTTCAAACGTGGTAAAATGTACTTATGGAAAAGCAAACACTGGACATATGAAAGGAGCAATTTGAGAACTGAAATTGTTTATTTTATAGAATCAGAGAGTCTAAGGATATTATATCAAGGACAAATGATGGGATTTTCAGACCATGTAGTAATTTGTATAGAGATTCAAGAAAAAATAGGCAATATAAAAATAGGTGTAAATGAGCATGTAAAGGAAATAATACATCAACTATGGTTAGACCATATAAACATGAGATGATTTTATAAAGACTTGACAAGTTGATGGATTAGTCCAAAAGAAAAGTATAGAAAAAAGGTATTGGAATGGCAAAGGACAGAAAGAATACCAGATAGGTACCTTTTTGGCTAGGCTTATATAGGCCCTAGGGCTAATAGCCTAGTACCCACCTATGAACCTATAAGATAGTTGCAAATATAAGGAAATCAGTAACGTAAGTAATGGGGAGGTGCAGGTTTTTTGGGTATCTGCTTTGGAGGTCTCTGATGCTTTTTCAGGTTTTTATTTTGAGCCTCTGAGTATGATTTCATGTATTTATGTATATTTTTTGCCAGTGCTGGTTTAGTATGTCTATGTGAGGCTGGAGGTGTGGTGCAAGTGTTAACCTTCTCCTCATGACTGCCTGTTCCAGTCTTGGGTGGAGAGAGCTTAGCCTCCAATTTAGCTATATAATTGCATCTCTCACATATGTTAATGTTTTGTGGTAGGAGGAGAGGGCTGTCTGTGTACATGAGGCAGTTGTAACATTGATTCAGGATATCCAGGTTCACCAGATGGACTGGAGAGTATACCTGAAATTGCCCTTTGGTCATGCCTGAATAGCTTAGTCACTTGGTTGGTGAGGGGTGAATAATGAGCCTTGCCCTGCTGGGCAATCAAGTGTCGGAGTATATTAGTGCTTTCTGTTTGGTCTGAGCAAGTGCTGGACTGTAGGATGCTTTTTATGTGCTTAAGTTGAGAGTTAGACTACTTTCAAGTGAAAAACTGAAGAGGAGACTTGGTGGAGCTGGGAATAATTTAGCCCTAGCTAACCTGCGCTGCCCGGACGTGCAAAGCCATGCAAACGCAGTTTGTAGCAGGGAAATGAAAGAGATAGAAATTAGCCCAAAATGGCCTATAAGCTA
The DNA here is from genome assembly GCF_019279795.1 of Protopterus annectens. NCBI lineage: Eukaryota > Metazoa > Chordata > Ceratodontiformes > Protopteridae > Protopterus > Protopterus annectens. The sequence goes on from NC_056747.1 coordinate 451,667,446, forward strand.
CTAACTTCTGGGCTGGAACCACTCCTCCAGGGACAGATGGCTGCTCAAAGCTCGTTCTCTCACAGGTGAACAGAGAAACCTCCTTCTATCCAAGTAAGGTATGGGCAACTCAGAAACTTGTAACACAGCCCTGAATTCAGCACTAGCCTGAAAACTGGACTATACTAGCTTAGAAAGGTGGGAAACAAGGAAAAAGTTTTTTTTTGAAAAGATAAGGCAAAAACAGTAAAAAGTACACTTAAAACAGCTTTAAATGACTACAAACAGTACAAAATACTCTTAAAACAGCTTTAAATGACTACAAACAATCAGAAAAGGCATATAAACAAATTACTTAATTAACCAGTAAAAAAATCTCAAAACTGAGCCCTGTTCCTGTAGTCTTCAATCAGACAAGTTCTAACTGCACACTCCTGCCAATGGGGTGCAGGGGAACCTTCTCCAAAAAAGAAGGTCTGGATTAGTACTCACATTATACAAACAAAGCTAGATTCAGAAGGCCTGGATCCAGTCTATGCTACAGCAAACAAGGCACACCAATTTCAGTAAGAAACAGTTCAAATATGCAGGCACTATAAGCCTTTAACCAAAAATTCCCAGCTCAGAAGGGCAGAGTCTAGCCTCTCCTCCCACAAAAGTGTAGCCCACAATTCTTAATGTAAAATAACTGGCCTGAAGCCCAAGTGCTTAAGCCAGAACTAATACACTTTTAGAATAACAGACACTAAGCCTTCAATCAGCAGTTCCCAACTTAGAAGGATGTAAGCTACCTGTCCTGCCACAACAGTGCAGACCACAAACCTTCTTAATGTAAAACAACTGGTCTGAAGCCCAAGTGCTTAAATAAAAAGGCTTAGAATGATAGTTACACCAAGCAGTAATAAATACAATTGAGTACTTTTAAGATGATGCAAAAGCAAAATAAAGTAATAAAGCAGGAAGAAACACAAATACAGTAAAAGCAGATGAATAAAGTGCAATTTATTTTTGAGTGAGCAAATGAGATGGGCCGAGGAGGAGTATCCAAATGCAAATTTACAAGAGGGGTGGGCTGTTTCAAAGCCACCAAGATTAACACTAAAACAAAAGAAGGGCGGGTGGGTGAGGAACTAACTGAAAAAAACAGAGCCACAACTTCCAGCTAGATAGTATTCAATGAAACACAAATAAATCAATTTAAATGCTACATTATTTATAAAAAGTGCAGATAAAGATTTACTTAAATTCATTTATATGTCCAATTGATTGCAGGTAGGTCTTAGCCAGCCAAAGCTCTGAGTTTATGAAAAGAGACATGGTGCAGCTCTCAGATTATGTGGTTCAGGCAGGTATGACCCTAGCCCTGAGCAGCATCCTACCATTGCCCAGAATTATACCACAGTACAAACAGAACATAATTGACTTCAACAACTGGCTAAGTTTCAGGTGTTATTTACAGGGATCCAGTATCTGTCTGCTTGGGATTATATGATTGACAGACCTCGATGCTTTGCCAGAGATGGCCTGCATCTGTCACCCCTTGGTTTCCGGGTACTGGCTAAGGCTCTTGCCACCCCTATAGTGCCTTTTTTAGCAGTGTTCCAAAGACCAAATTACCACTGTAAAAGCTATAAATAAATGCAATCTGAGGGTCATGCTGCTCAACGCTAGAAGTCTAAATCTCAAGATGCACTCACTTGAAGCACTCCTCAAAGTGAACATCAACATTTGTGCTGTAATGGAGACCTGGTTTAAAGCAGCAGAAAGCACCCCTGCACTACCAGGCTACAGCTCATTCGACACCTTTCAGCCCCAGAGCAGGCAGTAGTGTCTCCATATTCATAAAGGATATGCACACCTCCAAACTAGTAGCCCACCATAATGCATCTGAGATACTCCAGGTACAACTAACATTGGGTAAGATGGCGATTCAAGTCATAGCCTGCTATAGGTCCCCAACCATGTCCCAAGACTCTCACTCCACATTTGTAAGCACCTTGGAAACTATTAAGATCCAATCCAACACTCTCATACTAGGTGACTTCAATTACCCCTACATCAGCTGGGAAAACTACTCATGCACCAATGCACTGGCCCAATACTTCCTGGAATTCATCAGTTCCAATGCCCTGGACCAGCCCATTCTTACCCCCACTAGAGGAAGCAACATCCTTGACCTGGTTATTACTAACATGGGCAATCATTGCTGTACACCAATAGTCAATTCCTCCCTGGTTAGATCCGACCACAAACTAATCACCATGGAAATCCACATCTCACCCACACCCTCCGCAAAGGTATCCACCATGAAAAACTTCTCCAAAGCTGACTTTGGATTCCTAAAAATAGAGGTGGCTAACTTCATGGCACCCATGCCAATGGAAAAAAAGATGCATGACTGCCAACTCATAGACTAATGCACTGTACAAACATGTACATAAATGTATAGAACTAGCCATATCCAACAGAACCAAGATGCTCTCCTTTAAAAAAAGGAAGCCAGTCTGGTGGTCCCCTGCCATTAATAAACTCTACAACAGAAGGAAGAAACTGTTGTAGAAAAAGGTGAATTCCCAAGACTGGAAAAATTCTCTTATTAGCCTCCACAAAAAGTTGAGATCCCTCATCAAAACCTCCAAAGCCAGCTATGAAGGCAGAATTGCAGCAGATACTAAAAACAACCACAAATCCTTCTATAGTTATATCAAGAATCTCCATGGCAAAACCCAGATTTGCTCTGAGTTACTGCATAATGGTACCACCTATACCGAGCCAAAAGATGTTGCCGACATACTGGCCAACAGATTCAGTGCCATCTTTACCCCTCCCCCCCAAAGGACCAATCTCAATACCGGAAGAATGCCAGGCACCCAACATTACTGCAGCACAGGTTAAAGCTGCACTGTCTAAGGCCAAGAATACAGCTTCCATGGGACCCAACAATATATCTGGCCATGTTCTACATGAATTACAAAGCAAACTGGCACCACATCTGTGTGCCCTGTTCACTCACTGCTACAGTCATCCCTCTCCATAAAGGAGGAGCAACTACAAACACTGGAAATTATCGCCCCATTAGTCTGATGAGTCTGAAATGTAAGGCTATGGAGCACATCATCATGGACCTAATTAACAAGGATATAGGGAGTCTCTGAAGTATAGAGCCCACACAGTTTGGTTTTGTGAAAGGTAGATCATGCCTGCTCAAACTGGTTGACTTATTTGAGTCAGTCACCTGAGCAGTGGATGAAGGCAAGGCAGGTCATACAGCCTACCTCAATGTGGCCAAAGCCTTTGATCCCATTCCTCACTCAGGAATTATTGATAAACTCAGCAAACTAGGCATCAACCCCTATATCATTAGGTGGGTTGCAAATTGGCTCACAGATAGAACCCACAGTGTTAAAGTAGTGGACTCCAAGTCAGACTGCTGACCAGTCATGAGTGGAGTCCCACAGGGATCAGTCCTGTGTCATCTCCTGTTTGACATCTACTTCTCAGAAGTCCAGGCCAACACGGAGGGACTCTGACTGACCAAATTTGCAGATGACTGCAATATGGGAGCCATTATTAACTCCCCAAGTGATGCAGACATGCTACAGAAAGGCCTCACTGAGACCAATGACTGGTGTCGAAACCATGGCCTTAAGCTTAATGCCAAAAAATGCGTCGTCATCCCCTTTGGGAAAAACTCAGTTCCCACTAATTACCACATCGATGGGAGCCCACTGAACACAGAAGGTGTTATAAGAGATCTGGAGACACAGGTTGACAGCAGCCTCTCCAGTTACCACCACATTGCCACTGTGGTCAGAAAGTCCTTCTATGTGACACATCTCATTACCAAGGGTTTTGCATCCAGGAAGAAAGAGGTCATCATTTCTCTCTATGCTTCCCTCATTAGTCAAATCATAGAGTATAATGCCCCATTTGGCATGTACCTCACTAGACGCCTGCAACAGCTAGAGAGGCACCAAAAGTACCTCATGAAGAGGATCCTAGGCCTTAAACACATGTCCTAAATGGACAGACTCAAAAAGCTTCAGCTAGTCTTTGTCTCATATCATCTACTAAGAGGTGATCTCTGCTTGACTTACAAAGCCATGACTGACCCAGCTTAGTTAGAAGTGCTACATCTAAAGAAATCCCAATCCCTCCGCACCACATGCTCCAGAGACCTCAACCTCATTACCACAATCAACAGAACATACTGGAAGGATAAGTTCATAACCCAGAGACTATCCATGCTCTCAAATAGACGTCACATACAAGTCAAGCAGAGCCCCTCATTAGCCCTCTTCAAGCAAAATATTGATGAGTGGATGGGAATTAGAAAGTTCACCCCAGGGATCCCTCCAGTGGCTGTACTTGACAGAGACACTGGGAACTAATGATGGGTGGCACAATGCCAGGGCACGTCTATGGGCTAGGCTTGTAAAGACCCCATGGCCATTAGCCTAGTACACATTTATGAACCTATGAACCTATGAAGGAGGTATAGTTAATACACAAAATGAAATCATGCAGACAATAAAAAGATATATTTGGAAAACTTTGTTCATATGTGAAACAGTAAGGAAGCATAGATGGAACTTAGAAAAATTAACTGAAGAAGAGAATAAGATAATGGAAGAAAAGATTCCAATGATAGAATAAAAATATGTTGAAATAGTAAATGTAGAAGCAGCTACAGGTTTAGATGGACTTGAATATCTAATGTATAAGGATATGCACGAATGGCAAAAATAATATTTTTAGTGGTTTTGAATAACTGGTTTGAAAAAGGGGTAAATGAGAAAATATGGATGGATGCAATGAAATGTATACAGAAAAAAAAGAGAAAGAACATACATCAAAAGCTGGAGACCACTAATGCGATGGCCTCATCACCTAGGGCAGTAATCAAGGAGCCTGGATCCTCACTAGTCACAGAGTCACTAAGAATAGGAATGGATTTACACAGTATTTTTTAGATGCATCTCTCTACATCAAGCAGAATTTCCCCCAAGAGCACACAGGGAACATGCATCAGACCTGGGACTGGACTCTCTGTCTCTCCATATTGCAAACAAGACTCACTTTGGAGCACTGTGTCCCAGTTACAAGTAGCCGACACACTCACACCTGGGTATTTGATTTTAACACACACACACACACACACACACACACACACACACACACACACACACACACACACACACACACACACACACACACACACACACACTCCTGGGAAAGGCTGGTACAGATTTACTAACTGTACCCCTTTTGCCCAGGCTATAAGGTAACTATGCTGCCACCAGTCAACCACTCTAAGGCTCTTACAAGGTATCCAATTATGCTGAGTAAAATCAATACTAAAATAAATGGTAGAATGCAACAAAAGCAGCAAGGCATTTTGGAGTGGCCACGGTGACACTGAAATAAGCACAAGTACTCCCAACTTGTTAAAAATATTCTCTAAAAGACCAGCCACAATGAAAGCTATACAAATATTTAATGATAAATAAAAAATAGAAAACATGAGAATACTAAATATCTAAGTACAATAAACACCAGAGTTATAATCACAGGACAAATAAAAATAACACAGTTGGACAGATTCAAACAGAATCAGAAAAACAATACTTAACCAATCTCACTGTATTTCCTGACTGTCTGAAGAATAACTATTCCCTAGCTAACTCAATGCAGCAAAACAAGACAGGATGCTGAGATGCTTACTTCCTCGAGGCAAGGTGATGAGCTTCTGACAACACTGAAATGAACTAACTAATTGAGCTATGGTAACTGTCATAGATTTTTATATCAGGTTCCAAAGAAAGCCAAACAAAACAAGCTGCTGTGTGAGTTCTATACTCTCAGTGCTGATTATGGAATAATATCACATTTGCAAACCTAACTCTAGTACAATACACACTCAGAGATTTGCCAAGATCTGTTGCAGTATTTGAAAATTATAGAACAATTTTCAAAACTTCTACTCCTTCTTTCCAGAATTTTTTGTTTAAATGTATACATTTAATCAGTTACAATAATACTGTTGATACATTTGTAACACAAGAGTCTGTATAAGTCAGTGTGATAGTGAAATGACACAAAATTATGTACAAAAATCCAGCTAACTATGCTGGCATATATTACACATTCACTGCCCTATTCTCCCTGGCACAGATGGCAATACCTCACATCATCACAGATGTGCTGAATAAATGGTTTGAAAAAGGGTTAAATGATGAGGAGAATATGTATGGGTGAAATGAAAGGGTCTATATTATAACATCAAAGTCTAAAAATATTGAATGTTATAATATCAACCCCATTCAATCAAAACACCAGAAAACCGAGCAGTCAGAATAGCGAATTTTTTCCCATGGAAAAAATTTGCTGTTCCGACAAACATACACACAACTCAAACACACCAAAATAAATAATTAACACACATACACTTCACGAAACCCTACACTAAACCAGACATACACCACTAGCTACCCACTTACCTTAACCCAACCCTAACCCTAAGTTCCCTAACTATCACACACTCACCTTACCCGCTCCCTAACCCTAACCCACCTACCCCACCCTAACCCTCATGTCCACACAATCGCACACTCACCTTACCCACTCCCTAACCCTAACTCACCTAACCCATGCCCAATTGCACACTCACCTTCATTCGCACACTTACCTTAACCCGGTCTGTAAACTTTGCTCCACAGTTGAGGAAATAGCGAAGCTGCAGAAATGGCCCACTGAATACTTTCCCTAGGAAAGTATTCAGTGTTCTGCAGCTTCACTATTTCAAGCGTTTGCTCTACTAGGTTCGATATTATAACATTCAAAGTTTTTGAACTTCAATGTTATAATATAGACCCGCAATGAAATGTATATTGAGAAAAAGGAGAAATAACAGACATAAATGACTGGAGACCACTAGTTTTAAATAATGTTGATTATATGACTTTTATAAAGATAATAGAAAAAAGAATAGTAAGTAAGGTTAATAAGCTAATGAATGAAACAACGTTTGGAATAAATGAAAAAGAAAGTCAAGAACTTTTAATGATAATAAGGGAATTGGCAGATGATGTAATAAATAGGAAAACAGAATTTAAAATATTAGTAGGGGATGTAATTAAAGCATTTGACACAACACAGCATGAAGCATTATGGGAAATTTTCAAATAATATAAGTAATAAAATAATCAACATTTTGAAATCAGTATATGACAAAAATAAAGTGAAACTAGTGGTTAATGGTTAAGTGAGACAATAGAAATTCAAAGTGGTATTAAACAAGAATGTCCATCAAGTAGTATTTGTTTTTGCATTAATTATGAATGCAGTTATTACTAAGATGAATTTAGTATTGGAGGAGGCTAAACATTGCACACCAGAGGGAATTCAGATTCCAGTAATGTTTTCTTATGCAGATGATCAAGTAGTAGTTGTGAAAAATAAAGAATGGATGACAATAGCTATTAAAAAACTTGACAAAGAATTAGGAGTATTACATTTGAGTATTAATGAGGAAAAGAGTAAAGGATGGTTAGTCTCAGGAAAAATAGAAGGCATTCAGTTTAATAAAGAAGAAATAGAACTTTTAGGAATAAGGCTTGGTAATGAGCAACAGAGAGTGACACAATGGAAGGACATGATACATACGATAATGTCTATTTGTATATTTTGGAGAACATTTAAACTTACATATAAGAAAAGAGCATGCTTAATAAATTCAGTAATATTGGGTAAGATGGCACATCTAGCACGTGTATTTATGATTCCATTGGAATGTGAAAAAAAATTATTGACTGTGTTATTTACATTTATATGAGGATCTAGATTAAACCCTATTAAAAGAGGAATCCTTTATGTGATGAAAAAGGAAGGAGGTTTGGGTTTAATAAATCCAATTAAATATATAGCTTAACTGA